>NC_057812.1:458145511-458235730 GCF_018294505.1 Triticum aestivum | reverse complement strand
ACATGCTCTAGGCGGAGCATTTGTTCCTACCACCCTTCGTCCAACCTTACCTGTATGATAAGCAATCACCTTAATTTACTTGTATAACATGGACAAATTCCACTTTACTTTAGTAGTTAGCAAACTTATCATCTCTACTATTATAAAAAAACAAGTTGGTGATGATGGTGGGCCTTCCATCTTGTAATATAGACCGTCCGATCTATATCTGACGGATAGAAAGCAAACTATGACAATTTTAAAAAGATACCTTCACCTCTCTCCACATTTACAGACAAGGCATTGCCTCATTCATCTTCCTTATCTCCCACAACCTCATTGCTGAGCAATTAAAATAGGAAGTCTCTGGAACAATCTAGCATGGTGGCCGCTGCCACCTGCCGGCGCCATCCATTCCCATGCCTCCGCCCAGTCTGACCACCAGTCACCACCACGCTCCACTCCTCCTCACCTTATCTCTCATCTTTCATTTTTTGATGAAATTGTGGAGATACCAGTTTTCTGATAAAATTATCGAGATATCATTAGTTTTTACACATGGGATTACTCCTGCATGGGTCAATCAAAATAGGTGTTTTGTAAAAAAATGCATATTGATGTTCTATGCAATGCATGAGCATCTTGCTAGTAATTATATAATGCAAATCACGAGCAGGAAGTGACATTTTTTTACACAACCACGTTAACATGGCCACGTAAATCACTAGCTAAAGTGTAATACCATTATACTTATATCCTGATGCAAAAGGTTGAGTACATGTCTGAAGAGTAGAGTCGCACACACGCACTCTGTCTCTTAGAATCTCTCACACACACCAGTTACGTGACGCCCACTTAAGCAGACATGTATGTTACAATTTGTGCACCCATGGGTACACGTGATGGTGCGCATTTATTTAAGCCGGACGGCGAACCCAAATAGTGGCTGCATTCATTCCCCTCCCGCCGTGATAACCCACAAGTATAGGGGATCGCAACAGTTTTCGAGGGTAGAGTATTCAACCCAAATTTATTGATTCGACACAAGGGGAGCCAAAGAATATTCTCAAGTATTAGCAGCTGAGTTGTCCATTAAACCACACCTGGAAACTTAATCTCTGCAGCAAAGTGTTTAGTAGCAAGTAATATGATAGTAGTGATAACGGTAACAAAAGGTAACAGTAGTAAAAGCAATGTTCTTGGTATTTTGTAGTGATGATAGCAATAGCAATGGAAAAGTAAATAAGCGAAGAACAATATATGGGAAGCTCGCAGGCAATGGACCAGTGATGGAGAATTATGCCGGATGCGGTTCATCATGTAACAGTCATAACCTAGGGTGACACAGAACTAGCTCCAGTTCATCGATATAATGTAGGCATGTATTCCGAATATAGTCATACGTGCTTATGGAAAAGAACTTGCATGACATCTTTTGTCCTAGCCTCCCGTGGCAGCGGGGTCCTTATGGAAACTAAGGGATATTAAGGCCTCCTTTTAATAGAGAACCGGAACAAAGCATTAACATATAGTGAATACATGAACTCCTCAAACTACGTTCATCACCGGTAAGCATCCCGATTATTGTCACTTCGGGGTTAACGGATCATAACACATAATAGGTGACTATAGACTTGCAAGATAGGATCAAGAACACCCATATATTGATGAAAACATAATAGGTTCAGATCTGAAATCATGGCATTCGGGCCCTAGTGACAAGCATTAAGCATAGCAAAGTCATAGCAACATCAATCTCAGAACATAGTGGACAGTAGGGATCAAACCCTAACAAAACTAACTCGATTACATGATAGATCCCATCCAACCCATCATCGTCCACCAAGCCTATGATGGAATTACTCACACACGGCAGTGAGCATCATGAAATTGGTGATGGAGGATGGTTGATGACGACGATGGTGACGGATTCCCCTCTCCAGAGCCCCGAACGGACTCCAGATCAGCCCTCCTGAGAGGTTTTAGGGCTTGGCGGTGGCTCCGTCTCGTAAAACGCAATGATTTCTTCTCTCTAATTTTTTCTCCCCGATACTCAATATATGGAGGTGGAGTTGGAGTCGGAGAGGCAACAAGGGGCCCACGAGGTAGGGGGGCATGCCCTAGGGGGGCAGGCGCGCCCCCACCCTCGTGGCAAGGTGGTGGGCCTCCTGGCCTTCATCTTTTGCAGGTATCTTTCTTATTTTCTGAAAAGTAGCTCCGTGAAGTTTCAGGTCATTCCGGGAACGTTTGCTCCCGCACATAAATAACACCATGGTAATTCTGCTGAAAACAACGTCAGTTCGGGTTAGTTCCATTCAAATCACGCAAGTTAGAGTCCAAAACAAGTACAAAAGTGTTTGGAAAAGTAGATATGTTGGAGAGGTATCAACTCCCCCAAGCTTAAACCTTTGCTTGTCCTCAAGCAATTCAGTTGACAAACTGAAAGTGATAAAGAAAAACTTTTACAAACTCTGTTTGCTCTTGCTGTTGTAAATATGTAAAGCCAGCATTCAAGATTTCAGCAAAGATTATAACTAACCACATTCACAATAACGCATAGGTCTCAAGTTTACTCATATCAATAGCATAATCAACTAACGAGCAATAATAATAAATCTCGGATGACAACACTTTCTCAAAACAATCATAATCTGATATAACAAGATGGTATCTCGCTAGCCCTTTCTGAGACCGCAAAACATAAATGCAGAGCACCATTAAAGACCAAGGACTGACTAGACATTGTAATTCATGGTAAAAGAGATCCAGTCAAGTCATACTCAATGTAAACTAACAGTAATGAATGCAAATGACAGCGGTGCTCTCCAACCACTATTCAAGATATCTTCCGATATTCTGATAAATCGGCCGATTTATCGCTTACCAGTGTCTGACAGATAAGATATATCGGCCGATAAATCAACCGATATGACGATAAATCAGCCGATATGCCGATAAACTGGCCGATTTACCCCTTATCATGGGTCAACTGATAAGTTCCCGATAAACGATATCCCCAACATTGTCTCCAACGGGTGCTTTTTAATAAGAGGATGATGACTCAGCATAAAAGTAAATAGATAGGCCCTTCGCAGAGGGAAGCAGGGATTTGTAGAGGTGCCAGAGGGTTTTGAAATAGAGGTGAATACTATTTTGAGCGGTATACTTTCATTGTCAACATAACAACCCAGAGATGGCGATATCTTCCATGCTACACACATTATAGGCGGTTCCCAAACAGAATGGTAAAGTTTATACTCCCCCTTCCACCAACAAGCATCAATCCATGGCTTGCTCGAAACAACGAGTGCATCCAACTAACAAGAGTCCCAGGGGGAGTTTTGTTTGCAATTATTTTGATTTAGTTTGCATAAAGCATGGGACTGGGCATCCCGGTGACCAGCCATTTATCTCGTGAGTGAGGAGCGGAGTCCACTCCTCTTGAGAATAACCCGCCTAACATGGAAGATACGGACAGCCCTAGTTGATACATGAGCTATTCGAGCATACAAAACAGTTTATTTATTTGAAGGTTTAGAGTTTGGCACATACAAATTTACTTGGAACGGCAGGTAGATACCGTATATAGGTAGGTATAGTGGACTCATGTGGAATAACTTTGGGGTTTAAGGAGTTTGGATGCACAAGCAGTATTTCCGCTTAGTACAGGTGAAGGCAAGCAAAAGACTGGGAAGCGACCAGCTAGAGAGCGACAACAGTCATGAACATGCATTAAAATTAATCAACACCGAATGCAAGCATGAGTAGGATATAATCCACCATGAACATAAATATCGTGAAGGCTATGTTGATATTGTTTCAACTACATGCCTGAACATGTGCCAAGTCAAGTCACTTAAATCATTTAGAGGAGGATACCACCCTATCATACCACATCATAACCATTTTAATAGCATGTTGGCACGCAAGGTAAACCATTATAACTCATGGCTAATCAAGCATGGCACAAGAAACTATGATCTCTAATTGTCATTGCAAACATGTTTATTCATAATAGGCTGAATCAGGAACGATGAACTAATCATATTTACAAAAACAAAAGAGGTCGAGTTCATACCAGCTTTTCTCATCTCAGCAACCCATCATATAGCATCATAATTGCCTTTCACTTCCACGACCGAACGGTGTGAATAATAATAATAGTGCACGTGCATTGGACTAAGCTAGAATCTGCAAGCATTCAATAAACAGGAGAAGACAAGGCAATATGGGCTCTTTTGTCATATCAAAAATAATGCATATAAGAGCCACTTCAACAATTTAATTATGCTCTTCTCCTATCGACCCCCAAAGAAAAGAAAAGAAATAAACTATTTACACGGGAAAGCTCCCAACAAGCAAAAGAAGAACAGGAAATCTTTTTGGGTTTTCTTTTTAATTACTACTACAAGCATGGAAAGTAAATTAATTAAAAGCTACAACTAATTTTTGGGTTTTTCTTAAGGTTTATTAAACACACAAGAAGAAAGCATAAAAAGGAAAATAAACTAGCATGGATGATACAATGAAAAAGTATGAGCACCAATATCTAGCAATGAGTGTGTGAATATAAATGTAATGTCGGTGGGAAATACGTACTCCCCCAAGCTTAGGCTTTTGGCCTAAGTTGGTCTATGGCCTTGGCTGGCCTGGCGGATATCCATAATAGTAGTTGGGGTCATACTGCGACGCGGCGGCTATCGCCTGCTGAGCTATAGCGTGGCGACGAGTGGCCTCCTCTCTCCTCTCGTACTCATCTGCCTCCTCTCTGGTAATAGTATATCCTCCTCTTGCATAATAATCAAAGAAGGCAGGAGCATGGAGAGTAATACGAACAACACGGTGTCTGTCAAAGATTAGTCGATACTGGAGAGGTGATTCGTTCCTCTCGACAAACTGGTGGTGAACCATAGCATTAAAGTCTAGATAAGCAGGAGGTAATTCAATATCATCTTCACATATGGCTATACCAAGAAAATTGGCTATGCGGGTTGCATAAATTCCACCAAAGAAATCTCCATTACGTCTATTAAGATGCAACCTACGTGCAACAATGGCTCCCAAATTATATGATTTGTCTCCTAACACAGCATTCCTAAGAATACTAAGATCTGGACACTCATGTGACATGCCTCATCTTTACCATTAATGCATATACCTATGAAGAGAGCAAAATAATGTATAACAGGAAAGTGAATGCTCCCTATGGTAGCTTGTGTAATATCTCTGGATTCTCCCACAGTTATTCTAGCAAGAAAATCTCTAAATTCAGATTTGTGAGGATCCCTTATAATACCCCATTGTGGAAGTTTGCAAGCAGTGGTAAAATCCTCTAAGTCCATAGTGTAAGACTTATCATAAAGATCAAACAGGACAGTTGGAGAATTACATGAAGTTGAATATTCAAACCTCCTCACAAAGGTACTGGTGAGATAGTGATACTGGCTACACTTCTCTTCCTCGAATCTCACAAGATCAGCGTTACAAAAATATGCGTTGAATTCTTCCTTAATTCCCGCTCGATCCATAAAGTTCTCAGAAGGCCATTCACAAGGATGCACTGGAGCATCTCTTGGTGGCTCTTCATCAGCATCACGCATTGCAAGCCTGGGTCCTTGCTTCCTTGAAGAACCACCTTGGAACATTTTCCGGAGCATATTTCTTCCTCTGAAAAATTCTGAATTTTTTTAGTAACTTCAAAATAAAAGTAAACCAAACACAATAATATCGATAGCAACTACTCCTACAAGTGCCTAGGGCCTATATCATGCATCAAAACTACTTTTGACCATATACATTTGACATGCAAGCTCAAGAACAGGGTCACCTAAGCAGCAAAAATTTGCAATGAATAAAGCACTAGAACAAAAACGAATTGGACCAATGGAGGAGTCACATACCCAGGAACAATCTCCCCAAGCAGTTCTGTGAGAGGTGCTTTGAGCAAGGAGATCAAAACTGGCAGAAAGATGAGCTAGAACTCGTGCTTGAGCTGGTTATTCATGTTTGTGGGAGGAAGATGAAGTGTGTGGGTGCAGGAATAAGTGGAGGAGGGCCACCATGGGCCCACGAGGTAGGGGGGCACGCCCTAGAGGGGTGGGCGCACCCTCCACCCTCGTGGGCAGGTGGTTGACCCCCCTGGTGTGTTCTCAGTTCCATAAATCCTCAAATATTCTACAAAAAATCATATTTAAATTTCATGGCATTTGGAGAACTTTTATTTTCAAGGTATTTTTATATTGCACGGATAATCAGATAACAGACAGAAAAATATTTATTTTTATTTTATTTAATATAAATAACAAAAAGTAAAAGTGGGGTACAGAAGGTTGTGCCTTCTAGTTTCACCCATCTCATGATCATCAAAAGGAATCTACTAACAAGGTTGATCAAGTCTTGTTAACGAACTCATTCTGAATAACATGGAACCGGAGAAATTTTGAATAACACTATGTTACCTCAATAGGAATATGCACATCCCCAATAATAAGTGAAAGTGCTAGTGATCGACTAGAGGGGGGGTGAATAGGTGATTTTTATGAAAGTCTTCAAAACCTGGAAGTTTCGAAGACAAACGATAGAAATAAACCTATTACCAAGCAGCGGAAGGTAGACTAGACTAAGCAAGCCATAGTCAAGTATTCAGTGAAATGAAACCACAAAGACTATTAGCAGCTAGGCAGTATAGATCAGGATGGAAGATAGCATGAAGCCAATCAGAACAAGCAGTCACTCAGTGAAGACAGAAGATAATGCAAACAGGCAATGACTTCACAAGGACCAACTGTAAATAAAGAGATGGGAAGCATAGAACCAGTGGCTTGTTGAAGACAATGATTTGTTGGACCAGTTCCAGTTGCTATGACAACTGTACGTCTGGTTAGGGAGGCTGAGATTCAACTCAGAAGACCGCGTCTTCACCTTACTCCCCTTGAGCTAAGGACACCCAGTCCTCGCCCAATCACTCTGGTAAGTCTTCAAGGTAGACTTCCAAACCTTCACAGACTTCGTTCACCGGCGATCCACAATGACTCTTGGATGCTCAGAACGCGACGCCTAACCAGCTGGAGGATGCACAGTCCTCAAGTGTAATAAGTCTTCAGATCACACAGACAAGAAGACTTAAGTGATGCCTAACACTCTTTTACTCTGGATGTTTAGGGCTTTGTCCTCGCAAGGATTTCTCTCTCAAAGGCTTCGACGTGGGTTGCTCTCAAACGACAAAAGCCGTGTACTAACTCTGAGTAGCCGACCAATTTATGGTGTAGGGGGTGGGCTATTTATAGCCACTAGGCAACCCGACCTAATTTGTCCGAAATGACCCTGGGTCACTAAGGAACTGACACGTGTTCCAACGGTCAGATTTCAAACACACACGGCAACTTTACTTGAGCTACAAGCAAAGCTGACTTATCCAGCTCTAGATAAGATTTGCTCTCATTGTCTTCGCCCGAAGACATAGGATTTTGGTTAAGCATCACTTCAGTCATTCCAACTAGTTCACTTGGACCCCACTTAACAGTACGGTGGTTCCTATGACTCAACAAAGAAGAAAAAGAACGACGAAACAACTAAGTCTTTGTGCTCCATAGTCTTCACGCGATGTCTTCTCTTGTCATAGTCTTCAATGTGAATGTCTTCACATACCACCTTTGACTTCAATGTCTTCATACATTTTTAGGGGTCATCTCTGGTAGGAAAACGAATCAATGAGGGACTTCTACCTGTGTTATCCTGCAATTCTCACAAACACATTAGTCCCTCAACCAGGTTTGTCGTCAATACTCCAAAACCAACTAGGGGTGGCACTAGATGCACTTACAATCTCCCCCTTTCTGGTGATTGATGACAAACTGGTTGAAGTTTTCTACGGGGATAGAAATATGTGATATTGTAAAGGATTTAAGTATTGTCTTCGTAAGTAGCAGAAAGGCTCCCCCCTGAAGATGTGCATATAAGTATTTTGCTTTTGAATGCAAATGCACATGGCAGGTTGTACTTGCGGAGCTCCTCTTCTACTTATGAAGACAATTCATCATGCATGAAATGATATAATGAAGATAATGACATGCATAATAACAAATGGATGACTGCAAAATGAATTCGTGCGGAATTTATCGTCGCACATGCGGAATTTATCATCGCATCACATAGTGTCGAAAAAGGTAGCAGGCGACCATCAAGTTTAAGTGTTACAACTCAAAAGGAACCAAATGTTTCAAAAGTGAGAGTTGTAAGCACTTGGAAAAAGTAGCAAAAAGTAAAGCAACCACCCATATGGACCCGCTTGAAGACTATCAACTCATATGCTTCTCCCCCTTTTGTCAGTAATGACCAAAAAGGTTTGAAGACATAGAGCTTCTACTCGTTCCCATGAGGTGCAGGTGAAGCAGCAGGGTCGTCGTTGAGGTCCGGTGGTGCAGAAAAACTTGGTGCAGTGTCGAGACGCGCTGAAAGTGGAGGTGGTGAAGTGGCATCATCTTGATCATCGATAACTCTGGCATCACCGTTGCAGCTGAGGAAGAATAGTCAGAGTCTTCAAGGGAGGGAGTCCGACGCAAGTGAGCATTCCTTGGAGGAGTGGAGTCAAACTTGAATCTTTCTGTGAAGCCATCGTCTTGAAGATCTTCTTCAGCAGTGAGCAAAGTCAAACTCTTCCAAGACCTTCGACAGGTTTCATGTGTAACAAAGGCATTCTTGGTGGCAAGATTGCGAATGCGATTGACGTCCACCAAGAGGCTTTGCATCTGACGCTTAAGCCAGTCATGATGCTTATCCTATTTCTGATGTAGCACGACGAGAAGCTCTCGGTCATTAAGAACACGAGATCGCTTCCGAGGCCTTTGGGCAATGGTGCTTCCAGTGGCGTCAGTTTGGGCGCAAGGGGCACATGTGTTACCAGCCAAGGGATAAACACGAGAGACTGCCTGAACTCCTTCAATGGGCTGGGTGAAGCTTTGACGATCAACGTTGTGAAGATAGATTGGATCCTTAGCAGGCTTTGGGTAAATAGCTTCAACAGACAGATCAACCTCTGGCAAGAATACAAGATGATTGCACGCAGATGGCTGATAGTTGAAGGCAGAGTGAAGCTTGATAAGGCGCATTATCCATGGAGCGTTGAACTTCAGACCAAAAATGTCGGAACCAGATGCAGTCAACTGCCTAATGAAGAAGCCTTGAGCATTGAAGCTTATGCCATTGAATATATAGAAAACCAAAGTCTTCATTGCTCCTTCAAGCTTCACTGCAGATGAATGTCCTTTGACATGCCATAGAGTCTTTCTGATGATATGATAAATGGTGCGGGGCAGATACTCTAGGTCTTCAACAAAGAATTCGGTTGGGTATTCAGCGTCGCGTGGCAAAGGCTTCATCATGCTCAACATTTGACTCATGTTGGGTTCTGGCTTCTAGAAAATGCTCTCCAAAGCATTCTGGTGTTGTTGACAACCTGGTTCATAGTATTCACTAGGAGTGGGCAGGGCTGTGAGCTCAATGATGTCTTGAGCTTTAGCTTCATGATGAACATCTCCTATCATCCACTCAAGGATCCAAGTCTTCGGATCCCTGTTGTATCCACGAATGTGGAGGGTAGCATAGAATTGAAGCAGAAGTTCTTCATTCCAGTGTTCCTTTGCAGTCACAAAATTAAGCAGACCCGCATCACGGAAGTAGTCAAGGGATTCTTCAAGGCATGGCACTCCAGCAATGGCTTCACAGTCACGACACATATGTGGGAAGATGCGCCCCTGATTGTATAAGATGCACGAATAGTAGCTTCGCTGCTGATAACTCCAGAATCGATCTGAGGAGATTCTTGGCCTCGTGTAGGGGTTCTTGGCACTGTTAAAGAATGTGTTGTGTGCCTTGAATCCATTCAAATTAAATGATCCCGGTGACATTGCAGTACCTGGAAACCGTGGTAGCCTTGGCTTTGGCTTTTGGACCTGAGGCATGTGCTCCACATGATAGGAAAATTGAGGTCTGGGAGCAGGCGGAGGAACCAGAATTGGCCAGCGGACTGTAACAAGCTGACCACGATCATATGCTTGCTGGATAGTGTGTGGCCTGGGAGGTGGTACAAGAGCAGATTCATTGGCTTCAGGCTGCGGATTTGCTTCGGGTGCTGCATTGGCTTTAGGTTCATTCACTTCTGGCACCACATTAGCTTCAGGCGCCACATTAGCTTCAGCCATGACAACATCATTCGCTTCAGTGTTGATGTTGGTGGCCGCCTCAGTATTGGTAACCTCCACTTCAGGAGCTGGAGGGTCAGACACGTTCTCCTCGAGAACAACTTCAGGGTTGGACGGGGGTGTAGCAACTCTTTCTTCATCACGTGGTTCTTCTTCTTCATTGGCTGATGCAGCCGGAATATCTTCAGCCGCTTTGGCTTCAGATTCAGGTATGTTCATAATAGGAGAGGCTTCAGAAAAGACTTCGCGTAAGATGGATTGGCGCTCTTCTCCTTCGGGAACACTTGACAATGTGACCTATGGCCTGGGTCCTTTGCGAAGCTTGCGAAATGCTGGCGACGCCTATGGAGATGGAGTTGGTTGGGCCTCAAAGTCTTCGCTGTCAATCACCGGAGTGGTGACCTGTGGTGGGGGAGTGACTGGTGTTTCTTAAGCATGAGGGGATTCTTGAGGGTGATCAGCCCATGAGTCATCCTGAGCAATTGGCGTCAATGGACGACCAATGCCGATGAGTTCGCCGTTCATGAGGACTGGTGATGATACCAAATTGTGCTCGATCTGAGAAAGGACTTCATCATCTTCAACATTGTTGTGAGGACCAATGTCTTCAGCTATGGTGGGGTCAATAGTTCAGCTTGAGGAGCCTCTGTCGAAGCAGGCTCATGAACTACCAGACGATGTTCACGATGTTCAGACGCAGGACGAGCAACAGAAATTGGCTCAACAAGAAGGGGATCTGTGGAAGCAGCCCTGTCTCTCTTCTTTGTTTTCCGTTTCTTGGTTGGGGGAGCATCATCAGTGGTGGCTTTGGTCTTGCGCTTTCTGGCTTCGGCTTCAGCTGCTCTAGTTTTCTTGAATTATGAAGCCACTGTGGGGGCCTTAGGCTTCGAGCCTGTCATACTAGCCGGGAAGACAATGCGAGGTTCTTCCTGCCTTGATGCTTCTGGTTTGGCCACAGCTGGCTTCTTCTTCTTCTTGGCAGCCATTATGGGGTCGATGCCTGGTCGCCCCAAAGCCTTGCGCTTCTCAACTTCATTGTAGCCTTGAACACATTTGGCAGCAAGATTCTTCATGCGGTCACGAGAACCTTTTGCTTCTTCTCGTTTCTTATGGAATGCCTCCTTGAGCTCATGCATCATGACCTTGAAGTTCTGAATGTCTTCAACATTGAGCTTGGCCATGTGCTTCTTGATCTGAGCCTTTTCATAATCGATCTTATGCTTCACTTCAACAATTTTCTGAGCAAGAGCCAGCTCAGGAGCAATGGCTCCGTGGAAGGAGACACTGAGGCCAGTTGGAAGCTGGAGATCATCAAAATTGACATCTGGGCTATCAAACCATTCATCAATAAACTTGTATAAGATTTCCACATCAAAGAGAGGAAGATCATTGAATATTTCCGCCTCTTGCTTGCTCTTTATCAATTGCTCTAGAGCGTCATCGCCAAGATGGTCGTCGCTGGACAGATCAATGGCGTCATTCTCGTTTCTCAAAACAGCAGCAGCGGTCAGTGCTTGACCAGTAGGTTGCATGGGCTTTTTCAACTTGGCAGACTTTGAGATGCGTGAGAGATCTTCAGACTGCACACTAGCTTCAGGAGGTGCAGTGGCCAGAGGCTTCACCCGTGAGACCTTTGGTGCAGAGGGGGGCTTTGAAGCCTTTGGTTTCTTTTGCTTCACAGGCTTCGGAGGTGTAGGTGCTTCGTCAGAATTAGTGTCATCTGCAGAATGGTCCACAGCTTCCCCTTGAACCTGAATGTGAGTGATGAGACCTTCTAAGTTGTAGAAGGGCCCAATAAGATTGGGTTCAGCTTCGCGTGTGCCGTCAGCTCGTGGTGCAGAGGGGCCTAGGTTGAAGTCTAATCCCAAAGACTTCTTGTTTTCCTTGGCCGAGTTCTTTGTAGCCTGATAGTTGCGCATGAACAAATTATCTTCACGACACCATAACAGAGAGGATGGGTCGGCATTAGCAGGCTGAGGTCCACGAATCATGCAGGGGTAGAAGCCTTGAGCAATAGCTTCGGACTTCGACTTGGGCTGAAGACCTTTGTATATTATATCTCCCAGGGGCCCTTTAAGGCATTCTTCTCAGCATACTCTTTGGTGAGAATCTGTACTTGAACCATTCCTCTGCCCAATGTCTTCGAATCCATTGGATTCAGTTCTTGCGTTCTCCATAGGTTTCTTCTGGATCTGACTTGTATAACTCATAGAGATCCGGTGGCAGGTCCTTAGCAGTGTTTCCACGGTGTTCTCTGCCGCCCTTCCTGACTGATTTTTGAGTTTTCATGAAGTTTAGACTGAAAGGCTTCAACACTGTTGAAGTCTTCCGTCCACTGGTCAGACAGGAACTGGCTTCAGGAGAATTTATGTGACGCTGTAGGAACTCTGCAAATAAATGCAGACTATGAGAACCAAGGGATTCTCCCACGGACATGTACCTGTGAGAGCATTAGAGATGCGAGGGAAAGGGAAGAGGTCATATGCATTCTTAGAAGATTTTTAAGATAAATCAGTTTAGAAGACATTGACCTCATAGTGCGAAGACATTCACTCATATGTAGTGAGTTGGTTCCAGATTTGTACGAATCCACAAATAAGTACAAGTGAGGAATCTAACTACTTTGTGAAGCATAAGTGAACATACTAGGCATGCTATGAGATGCAGAACAGGATAGATCCAACTTTGTAGGAGCGGAAACCACTTGTGGTTGAAAAGGATGAATCTATCGGATCAAAAAGACTGTCAAAAGAGGTTTTATTTACCACACGAGGAACTGCTAGACGGAGTGGGAGAGGAGCCTGAGCACTTCGATCTTCCGTGCCCTAACTTGGCGACGGAGGACACCTACGGCGACGGCGGAGAAGACAATGTTTGCAGCCGGCGTGAGGACGGTGTCGGTGAGGTCGCGACAGCTAAGCGCTTCGTTGCCGACATCGTCGAGGGCTAGCGGTAGCGCTAGGGTTTGTGTGAGAGTGGAAGAAGAGATTATGACTGGGGTGAGGCATGTATTTATAGGGACAGCGGAAGCACATCGTTATTACGCAGTGCCCCTGGCGGTTCACATCTGAAGGACACGTGGCGATCATGAAACACATTGGAGGTTGTTCCATGTTCCCACGCACGCCTGTATTGTCGGGTGGTCATTCCCACTTCTCCGGGTTTTAGGTGAAAAGGATTGAGCATTGAAAACAAATTAATGTTTGTCTCTGTGTCTTCTGCTGACAAGGACGCAGAGAAGACGTTTTGATAGTTTCAATAGAATGCATATGATTTGGATAGATAGACTTAAGACGGGAGCATAGAAAGGTCAGGGTCCGATCACATTCACTTAGTTCAAAAGATTCAACTAGAAGACATAGCTATAAGTGAATGTTGTAGAGGACAGAAACCAAATCAGTACATTGAAGATAAACATGAAGCCATGTTAACATTGAAGACAAACAAAATGCGAAGACTTTGCAAATGTAACGCCAACAGAAAGTATTCCAACGAAAATTTTGGTGGTGGCGTTACCCACCGTATAGGAAATATTAGACCCAGACACAGTGCACAATTATCGTGGCACTCCGAAGTCAAATTCTGCGTTAATGTATTGATACTTAGAGTGTGAGTCTTCATTTGTTGAAGATATACGTTACTTCGTGTGTTTGCACATCTAAGTCATCAACATGCATAAGTGTTAGGATGTGTGCATGATCACAGGACATTTGATGATTCCAAGATATTTAGCTCACACCGCAACTTGCAAAACCTTTTCTCATCCAAGGGCTTTGTGAAGATATCTGCCAGTTGTTCTTCAGTGCTAACATGAATGATATCAATATCTTCCTTCATGACATGATCTCTGAGAAAGTGATGACGGATCTGAATGTGCTTTTTCTTCGAGTGCTGAACTGGGTTGTTGGCGATCTTGATGGCGCTTTCATTGTCGCAGTAGAGTGGCACTTGCTTCAGATGAATGTCGTAGTCTTTGAGTGTTTGCTTCATCCATAGAAGCTAAGTGCAGCAAGATCCAGCAGCAATGTATTCATATTCAGCAGTGGAGAGAGATACACAGTTCTGCTTCTTTGAAGACCAACACACAAGTGATCATCCCAGAAAGTGGCATGTGCCTGATGTAGACTTGCGATCCACCTTGTCACCAGCATAATCAGAATCCGAGAATCCAACTAGATCAAACTCTGAGCCCTTTGGATACCATAATCCTAGTGTTGGGGTGTAAGCCAAATATCAAAGAATTCGCTTCACAGCTAAGTGATGTGTTTCCTTTGGTGCCGCTTGGAATCGGGCACACATGCAAACACTAAGCATGATATCTGGCCTAGATGCACATAAATAAAGCAAAGAACCAATCATGGAGCGGTATACCTTTTGATCGAACTCTTTACCATTGGCGTCAGAATCTAGATGACTCTTGGTAGGCATTGGCGTCGTATAACCTTTGCAGTCTTGCATTCCAAACTTCTTCAGGCAATCTTTGAGGTATTTCTCTTGAGATATGAAGATGTCGTTGTGTTGCTGTCGTATTTGAAGACCAAGGAAGAACTTCAACTCACCCATCATGGACATCTGATACTGCTCTTGCATCATGTATCCAAACTCATCACTGTATTTCTGATTAGTGCAGCCGAAGATAATGTCATCCACATACATTTGGCACACAAACAGTTCACCATCATATGTCTTCGTGAAGAGAGTGGGATCCAGGGAACCAGGTTTGAAGCCTTTGCTCTTTAGGAAGTCTTTGAGTGTGTCATACCAAGCACGAGGGGCTTGTTTGAGGCCATACAGTGCCTTGTTGAGCTTGTAAACCATGTCAGGATGTTTTGGATCTTCAAAGCCAGGCGGTTGTGCAACATACACTTCTTCTTTAATCTTGCCATTGAGAAAGGCACTCTTCACATCCATTTGATACAGAAGAATGTTATGATGATTTGCATAGGCCAGCAGTATGCATATAGCTTCAAGCCTAGCCACAGGAGCAAATGTTTCATTGAAGTCAATTCCTTCAACTTGAGTGTATCCTTGAGCAACGAGACGAGCCTTGTTTATGACAACTTGACCATGCTCATCTTGCTTGTTGCGATATATCCATTTAGTGCCTATGATATTGTGCTTATGAGGATCATGATGCTTGACCAGTTCCCATACATTATTCAGCTCAAACTGTTGAAGCTCTTCTTGCATAGCTTGAATCCATTCAGGTTCCATGAAGGCTTCATCAACTTTCTTGGGTTCAGATATAGAGACGAATGCGAAGTGCCCACAGAAATTTGCTAGTTGTGTTGCCCTTGAACGAGTGAGTGGACCTGGAGCATTGATGTTATCAATTATTTTCTCAATCTGTACTTCATTTGCAACATGAGGATGAACAGGACGAAGATTTTGCTCTTGCTGATCATTGTCATCGTTAGAAGGATTGTCTTCAGGCTGAGTATCGTCTTCAGGTTGATCAGGTGCAGAGATGATGAGTTCCTCTTTGGGCTGTGCTTCAGACGATATGATTTCTCCAGTTCCCATAAGCTTGATGGATTCACTGGATGGAACTTCATCTAGCACATTTGGCAGGTGCTCTCTTTGTGAGCTGTTAGTCTCATCGAACCGCACATCCACAGTTTCAACCACTTTATAGTGAAAGAGGTTGAAGACTCTATAGGAGTGCGAATCCTTTCCTTAACCAAGCATAAAACCTTCATGTGCTTTTGGTGCAAATTTTGAAGTGTGGTGTGGATCCTTGATCCAGCACCTGGCACCAAATACTCTGAAGTAACTGACATTTGGTTTCTTACCAGTGAGGAGTTCATAGGATGTTTTGCTCAGAAGCTTGTGAAGATAGACATGGTTGATGACATGGCATGCAGTATCAATGGCTTCGGGCCAGAACTTCCTTCAGTCTTGTATTCATCAAGCATCGTCCGAGCCATCTCAATGAGTGTTCTATTCTTGCGTACCACGATGCCATTCTGCTGTGGCATGTATGGAGCTGAGAACTCATGAGTGGTGCACAAAGTATCAAGATAACTGTCGAGGCTGGTGTTCTTGAATTCAGTGCCATTGCCACTTCTGATGTGCTTGATCTTGACGCCATAGTTGTTCATGGCTCGATTGGCGAAGCGTCTGAAGACATCCTGCACTTCAGTCTTGTAGAGGATTATATGCACCCATGTATATCTTGAATAATCATCAACAATGACGAAGCCATAGAGACAAGCAGTAGTAGTAAGTGTTGAGTAGTCAGTGGGACCGAAGAGGTCCATGTGTAGCAGTTCGAAGGGTTGAGTCGTTGTCATGATTGTCTTCGAGGGATGCTTGGCCCTCGTCATCTTTCCTGCTTCGCAGGCACCGCATAAGTGATCCTTCTTGAACTTGACGCCCTCGATGCCTATGACGTGCTTCTTCTTTGCAAGAGTATGCAAGTTCCTCATGACAGCATGCCCTAGCCTCCGATGCCAGAGCCAGCATTCTGAAGCTTTTGCAAGAAGACATACGGCAAGCTGCGGTCCTGCTGAGAAATCTACCATGTACAAATCATCTTTCCGATACCCTTCAAAGACTAGAGACTTGTCAGATTCCATTAGAACAAGGCAACGATATTTTCCAAACATCACAATCATATTCAAATCGCAAAGCATTGAGACAGACATTAAGTTGAAACCAAGGGATTCAACAAGCATCACTTTATCCATGTGCTGATCCCTTGAGATTGCAACTCTACCTAGACCCAATACCTTTTTTTACCAGTATCAGCAAATGTGATGTGACTCTTGTTAGACGGATGTAAGGTTGAGTCCATGAGAAGACATCGCTTGCCAGTCATGTGATTAGTACATCCGCTGTCAATAATCCATTCTGAAGCAGCTGGTGTCATACCCTATAGTGCAGTTAGGGGGATAGGCTTCACGAAGAGAATTGTGAAGCATAAACATTTGACGAGCAAGTGGATTATGAAAGCTTAGATCGAGGTTAGGACTGATAGGGCAAGTAGCAAGCGACTCAGGAACAATATACATAATAAGACAATTTGGGCATTTGACCATGTGCCCTACAAGATGTTTAAGGTCCCCAGCAATAGCTTCAGACGCATTTGATTTTTGGCTGGAGACCGTTCCCTGCAAAAGAGAGTTAAGCTTTCTTAGCCACTCACATCTTCAAGGGTGGCTTCGAAGCAATGAGTCTAAGTGCAGCATCTGAGAACTTTGGCTTTGGATCCCTAGCAAATAGTCTTGCAGGTGGACAATAGTACTCATAAGAATAAGCATAGTAGTTCTTGGTCTTATGAACATGATGGTTTGATGAAACATGCTCATATTCATGGGCCTGAGTATGGTTTCCCTGCAGAACATTTGCGTTAGTGCGACTCAGTTGAGTCCTCTGTCTGTATGAATCCTTTGGACCATATGAAGCATGTGGTCTGGGGTTTGTCTTCTTCACTTGTGGTGTCATGACGACATTCACGAGAAGATTTTCCAGACACTTTTTTGGCACCCAGACTTTCTTCATAGGTGGCCCATTCCTGCAGTTAGTACCAATATACCTGGCAAACAGTTCACCATTCTGATTCTTAAACAGTTTATAGTTTGCATCAAGGGATTCATCAATGACAATGGGATTAGTACAAGTGAAGCCAGATAGGGTGGATGGATCCACTCAAGGTTCCTTTGCAGCAACCCATGTGGTTTTGGGGTACTGCTCAGGTTTCCAGTAAGAGCCATCAACATTCATTTTCCTTTCGAACCCAACACCCTCTTTCCTAGGGTTTCGGTTCAGGATGTGCCTTTTGAGGACATCACATAGTGTCTGATGCCCTTTGAGACTTTTGTACATCCCTGTTTCAAGCAATGTCTTCAACCTAGCATTTTTCATCAGCAATAGCAGTGGTATCCTCAACAGATGGGTTAGTTACCACATCAACAGTTGAAGATATTGCAACAGTAGCAGCAGTAGAACATCCAGCAAGGGAGGTAGTGTTGTCACGCTCAATGCATTTAAGACATGGTGGTTGAAATCCTTCCTGAACAAAACTGATCTATTTGGCGCGAAGTGACTCGTTTTCCTTTTGAAGATCTTCATGAGCCGCTCTCAATTTCTCAAGAACTTGCTTCCTTTGAAGATAATCATAGGAAAGCTTTTCATGAGTTGTTGAGAGCGTTTCATGACGACTTTCAAGTTCTTCATACTTAACATGAAGATTTTTTATGTCTTCAATTAAGGACTAAGATCAAGTCATTTCAGCGTCTAACAGGTCATCGCTTTTGTCTAATAGTTTTTGAATATGTTCCATAGCTTTCTGTTGTTCAGTTGCAATTTTAGCAAGTGTTTTGTAGCTGGGTTTGGAACCACAATCAGATTCATCTTCACTGGATGTTTGATAGTGAGTAGTGCGTGAGTTCACCTTGGCACCGCGTGCCATGAAGTAGTAGGTGGGAGCGGAGTTGTCCTTGTCATTAGCATCGACGTCGGTGATGAAGTCATTGTCTTCAGTGTTGAAGATGGACTTGGTAATGTAGGTTGTAGCCAGACTTGCAACGCCAGAATCGGACTCCTCCTCAGACTCCACCTCCGCCTCCTCAGAAGCGGACTCCTCCTCTGAATCCATTTCATTGCCAACAAACGCACGAGCCTTGCCATATGAGCTCTTCTTGTGTGATGAAGACTTTGAGGAAGACTTGGAAGAAGACTTTGAGTATTTCTTCTTCTTCTTGTCGTCAGAATCATATTCCTTGCTCTTTTTCTTCTTCTTGTTCTCATTGTCCCACTGCGGACACTCAGAGATGTAGTGACCAGGTTTCTTTCACTTGTGGCATGTTCTCTTCTTGTACTCATGAGCAGAAGCTTCATCATTCCTTGAGCTGGATCGTGAGGACTTTCTGAAGCCTTTCTTATTGGTGAATTTCTGGAACTTCTTCACAAGCATAGCAAGCTCCTTTCCAATGTCTTCAGGATCATCAGAACTGCAGTCAGATTCTTCTTCAGATGAGGAAACAACTTTTGCCTTCAAAGCACGAGTTCACCCATAGTTGGGACCGTAGATGTCTCTTTTCTCAGAAAGCTGAAACTCATGTCTGTTGAGCCTTTTAAGTATGTCAGACGGATCGAGTGTCTTGAAGTCAGGGCGTTCTTGAATCATCAGGGCTAGGGTGTCAAACGAGTTGTCAAGTGATCTCAGGAGTGTCTTGACGATTTCATGCTTGGTGATCTCAGTAGCGCCAAGAGCTTGAAGCTCATTTGTGATGTCAGTGAGTCGATCAAACATGAGCTGAACATTCTCATTGTCATTTCTCTTGAAGCGGTTGAAGAGGTTGCGAAGGACACTGATTCTTTGATCTCTCTGGGTTGAGACGCCTTCCTTGACCTTTGAGAGCCAGTCCCAGACTAGCTTGGATGTTTCCAGAGCACTCACAAGGCCATACTGTCCTTTGGTCAGATGACCACAGATGATATTCTTGTCAGTGGATTCCAGTTGAACGAACTTCTTGACATCAGCAGCGGTGACACCTTCACCAGCCTTGGGGACGCCATTCTTGACGACATACCAGAGGTCGACATCAATGGCTTCAAGATGCATGCACATCTTATTCTTCTAGTAGGGATATTCAGTTCCATCGAAGACGGGGCACACAGCGGAGACTTTGATTATCCCTGTAGTCGACATAGCTAAAACTCCAAGTGGTTAAACTGAATCACACAAAACAAGGGAGTACCTTGCTCTGATACCAATTGAAAGTGCTAGTGATCGACTAGAGGGGGGTTAATAGGCGATTTTTATGAAAGTCTTCAAAACATGGAAGTTTCGAAGACAAACGATAGAAATAAACCTATTACCATGCAGCTGAAGGTAGACTACACTAAGCAAGCCATAGTCAAGTATTCAATGAAATGAAAGCACAAAGACTAATAGCATCTAGGCAGTATAGATCAGGATGGAAGATAGTATGAAGCCAATCAGAACAAGCAGTCACTCAGTGAAGACAGAAGATAATGCAAACAGGCAATGACTTCACAAGGACCAACTGTAAATAAAGAGATGGGAAGGATAGAACCAGTGGCTTGTTGAAGACAATGATTTGTTGGACCAGTTCCAGTTGATGTGACAACTGTATGTCTGGTTAGGGAGGCTGAGATTCAACTCAGAAGACCGCGTCTTCACCTTATTCCCCTTGAGCTAAGGACACCCAGTCCTCACCCAATCACTCTGGTAAGTCTTCAAGGTAGACTTTCAAACCTTCACAGACTTCGTTCACCGGCGATCCACAATGACTCTTGGATGCTAAGAACGCGACACCTAACCGGCTGGAGGATGCACAGTCCTCAAGTGTAATAAGTCTTCAGATCACACAGACAAGAAGACTTAAGTGATGCCTAACACTCTTTGACTCTGGGTGATTAGGGCTTTGTCCTCGCAAGGATTTCTCTCTCAAAGGCTTCGAGGTGGGTTGCTCTCAAATGACAAAAGCCGTGTACTAACTCTGAGCAGCCGACCAATTTATGGTGTAGGGGGTGGGCTATTTATAGCCACTAGGCAACCCGGCCTGATTTGTCCGAAATGACCCTGGGTCACTAAGGAACTGACATGTGTTCCAACGGCCGGATTTCAAACACACACGGCAACTTTACTTGAGCTACAAGCAAAGCTGACTTATCCAGCTCTGGATAAGATTTGCTCTCATTGTCTTTGCTCGAAGACATAGGATTTTGGTTAAGCATCACTTCAGTCATTCTGACTGGTTCACTTGGACCCTACATAACAGTACGGTGGTTCCTATGACTCAACAAATAAGAAAAAGAACATAGAAACAACTAAGTCTTCGCGCTCCATAGTCTTCACGCGATGTCTTCTCTTGTCATAGTCTTCAATGTGAATGTCTTCACATACCACCTTTGACTTCATTGTCTTCATACATTTTTAGGGGTCATCTCTGGTAGGAAAACGAATCAATGAGGGACTTCTACCTGTGTTATCCTGCAATTCTCACAAACACATTAGTCCCTCAACCAGGTTTGTCGTCAATACTCCAAAACCAACTAGGGGCGGCACTAGATGCACTTACAATAAGAATATCATATTTCTTATTGACAGTAGGAAGAGGAAATTCAAAACCTCCAAATATAATCGATGGAATTTTTCCAATGGAGTTGATACTATGAACTTGAGGTTGTTTCCTCGGAAAGTGTACCGTGTGCTCATTACCATTAACATGAAAAGTTACATTGCCTTTAGTGCAATCAATAACAGCCCATGCAGTATTCAAAAAGGGTCTTCTAAGAATAATAGACATACTATCGTCCTTGGGAATATCAAGAATAACAAAGTCCGTTAAAATAGTAACATTTGCAACTACAACAGGCACATCCTCACAAATACCGACAGGTATAGCAGTTGATTTATTAGCCATTTGCAAAGATATTTCAGTACGTGTCAACTTATTCAAATCAAGTCTACGATATAAAGAGAGAGGCATAACACTAACACCGGCTCCAAGATCACATAAAGCAGTTTTAACATAGTTTCTTTTAATGGAGCATGGTATAGTGGGTACTCCTGGATCTCCAAGTTTCTTTGGTATTCCACCCTTAAAAGTATAATTAGCAAGCATGGTGAAAATTTCAGCTACCGGTATCTTTCTTTTATTTGTAATAATATCTTTCATGTACTTAGCATAAGGATTGGTTTTAAGCATATCGGTCAATCGCATATGCAAAAAGATAGGTCTAATCATTTCAGCAAAGTGCTCAAAATCCTCATCATCCTTTTTCTTGGATGGTTTGGGAGGAAAAGGCATGGGTTTCTGAACCCAAGGTTCTCTTTCTTTACCATGTTTACTAGCAACAAAGTCTTTCTTATCATAACATTGATTCTTTGGTTATGGGTTATCGAGATCAACATCAGGTTCAATTTCTATATCATTGTCATTACTAGGTTGAGCATCATCATGAACATTATCATTAACATTATTACTAGTTTCAGGTTCATTACCAGATTGGGTTTCAGCATCAAAAATAGAAATATCATTTGGATTCTCAGGTGTTTCAACAATAGGATCACTAGAAGCATGCAAAGTCCTATCATTTTTCCTTTTCTTCTTTTTAGAAGAAATAGGTGCATCTATATTATTTGTTTGAGAATCTTGCTCAATTCTCTTAGGGTGGCCTTCAGGATACAAAGGTTCCTGAGTCATTCTACCAGTTCTAGTAGCCACTCTAACAGCATTATCATTATTTTTACTATTCAATTCATTGAGAAAATCATTTTGGCTTTAAGTACTTGTTTACTTGAGTGGTAACCATAGAAGCATGTTTACTAATAAGTTTAAGTTCACCTTTATGTTCAAGCATATTTGAATTGTTTTTCAATTGTCTACCAAAATAAGCATTAAAGTCTTCTTGCTTAGCCATAAATTTATCAAACTCATCTAAGCATGGGCTAGCAATTTTCGTATATGGGATTACAGCTTTATCATATCTATAGAGAGAATTTACCTTTACTACCTGTGTCGGGTTATCAAGACCATGAGTTTCTTCAATAGGTAATGGATTAAGATTATATGTTTCTTCAACAGGCGGTAAATTAAGACCATGTACTTCTTCAATAGGAGGTAAATTCTTAACATCTTCAGCTTTAATACCTTTCTCTTTCATAGATTTCTTTGCCTCTTGCATATCTTCAGGACTGAGAAATAGAATACCCCTCTTCTTCAGAGTTGATTTAGGAATAGGCTCAGGAATTGGCTCCGGAGGTGTCCAATTATTTTCATTTGTCAACATATTATTCAATAGAATTTCAGCTTCATCCGGTGTTCTTTCCCTGAAAACAGAACCAGCACAACTATCCACGTAATCTCTGGAGGCATCGGTTAGTCCATTATAAAATATATCAAGTATTTCATTTTTCTTAAGATGATGATCAGGCAAAGCATTAAGTAATTGGAGAAGCCTCCCCCAAGCTTGTGGGAGACTCTCTTCTTCAACTAGCACAAAATTATATATACCCCTTAAAGCAACTTGTTTCTTATGAGCAGGGAAATATTTAGCAGAGAAGTAATAAATCATATCCTGGGGACTACGCCCACAACCAAGATCAAGAGAATTAAACCATATCTTAGCATCACCATTTAATGAGAACGGAAATATTTTAAGGATATAAAAGTTACAAGTTCTCTCATCTTTAGTGAACAGGGTGGCTATATCATTTAATTTAGTAAGATGTGCCACAACAGTTTCAGATTCATAACCATGAAAAGGATCAGATTCAACCAAAGTAATTATATTAGGATCAATAGAGAATTCATAATCCTTATCAGTAACAAAGATAGGTGAAGTAGCAAAAGCAGGGTTAGGTTTCATTCTATCATTTAAATATTGCTTACTCCATTTAGCTAATAATCTTTTGAGTTCAGTTCTATTTTGGCACGCTAAAATAGCTAAAGAAGCTTCTTGATCAAAGACGTAACCCTTAGGAATAACAAGTGATTCTTCATCGTCACTTTCATTAGTATCATCAGATTCAATATTTTCAATCTCTCTAGCCCTAGCAAGTTGTTCATCAAGAAAATCACTAAGTGACATAGTAGTATCAGGCATAGAGGTAGTTTCATCATAAGTATCATGCATAGCAGAAGTGGCATCATCAATAACATGTGACATATCAGAATGAATAGCAGAAGCAGGTGTATGTGTCGCAAGCTTACTCAAAACAGAAGGTGAATCAAGTGCAGAGCTAGATGGCAGTTCCTTACCTCCCCTCGTAGTTGAGGGATAGATCTTGGTTTTTGGATCTCTCAAGTTCTTCATAATGATAAGAAGATATATATCCCAAGTGACTCAAAGAATAGAGCTATGCTCCCCGGCAACGGCGCCAGAAAATAGTCTTGATAACCCACAAGTATAGGGGATCGCAACAGTTTTTGAGGGTAGAGTATATTCAACCCAAATTTATTGATTCGACACAAGGGGAGCCAAAGAATATTCTCAAGTATTAGCAGCTGAGTTGTCAATTCAACCATAGCTGGAAACTTTATATCTGCAGCAAAGTGTTTAGTAGCAAAGTAATATGATAGTAGTGATAATGGTAACAAAAGGTAACAGTAGTAAAAGCAATGTTCTTGGTATTTTGTAGTGATGATAGCAATAGCAACGGAATAGTAAATAAGCGAAGAACAATATATGGAAAGCTCGTAGGCAATGGATCAGTGATGGATAATTATGTCGGATGAGGTTCATCATGTAACAGTCATAACCTAGGGTGACACAGAACTAGCTCCAGTTCATCGATATAATGTAGGCATGTATTCAGAATATAGTCATATGTGCTTATGGAAAAGAACTTGCATGACATCTTTTGTCCTACCCTCCCGTGGCAGTGGGGTCCTTACGGAAACTAAGGGATATTAAGGCCTCCTTTTAATAGAGAACTAGAACAAATCATTAACATATAGTGAATACATGAACTCCTCAAACTACGTTCATCACCGGTAAGTATCCTGATTATTGTCACTTCGGGGTTAACGGATCATAACACATAATAGGTGACTATAGACTTGCAAGATAGGGTCAAGAACACTCATATATTGATGAAAACATAATAGGTTCAGATCTGAAATCATGGCACTCGGGCCCTAGTGACAAGCATTAAGCATAGCAAAGTCATAGCAACATCAATCTCGGAACATAGTGGACACTAGGGATCAAACCCTAACAAAACTAACTCGATTACATGATAGATCCTATCCAACCCATCACCGTCTAACATGCCTATGATGGAATTACTCATGCACAGCGATGAGCATCATGAAATTGGTGATGGAGGATGGTTGATGATGACGATGGTGACGGATTCCCCTCTCCGGAGCCCCGAACGGACTCCAGATTAGCCCTCCCGAGAGGTTTTAGGGCTTGGCGGCGGCTCTGTATCGTAAAACGCGATGATTTCTTCTCTCTGATTTTTCTCTCCCCGAAACTCAATATATGGAGGTGGAGTTGGAGTCGAAGAGGCAACAGGGGGCAACGAGGTAGGGGGCGCGCCCTAGGGGGGCAGGCGCGCCCCCACCCTCGTGGCAAGGTGGTGGGCCCCCTGGCGTTCATCTTTTGCAGGTATTTTTCTTATTTTCTGAAAAGTGGCTCCGTGAAGTTTCAGGTCATTCCGAGAACGTTTGCTCCTGCACATAAATAACACCATGGTAATTCTGCTGAAAACAGCGTCAGTCCGGGTTAGTTCCATTCAAATCATGCAAGTTAGAGTCCAAAACAAGGGAAAAAGTGTTTGGAAAAGTAGATACGTTGGAGACGTATCAGCCGTCTCTTCTCTGGTCGCCGTAGCCCGGTAGCCATGGCCTGGCTGAAGATAACGACATATGCCATACTCCCGCCGGAGCGGCGCTTTAATCTGGAAATTTTAGTGGTCATGCATGCATCTTTTTGTACTAGCTCTCCTATATAAGGGTTGACCGGTCGCTTCCCGCGGACTTGCTCGGGCGGTGGAAGAGGAAGGATAAGGGAAGCGGGCTTTGGAGTAACTTTTTTACCACATTTTCTTAGGAAACTGAGTGCAATAATTGAGTAGTTTTGCAAACTACCAGTACTACAACTGAAACGGTTGAAAACCAATACCACCACCATGCCCGCGTCTGACCGCCCTGGCTGACCCAACCCCCTCCCTTGCCGGCGTGCGCTTCCCGCGTGAAATGATCACCGTCGCCCCGGAACATCAGTGTTGCATTAATGCCGGGCCAGAGCGGAGGAGACCTCTCACTAGCGCCGGCTTTGAAGCAGCACGACGACTAAGAGAGTACCGCTTCCCGGTGCACGCGACTGCTTCGCGTTGAGGCTGGCCATAGTTTGGATGAGTCTCCATCATGGGGAGCCACACTAACTGCAATGATATGGACTCCTGTTTCCCACAATTATGGATCATTCCATCTTTGAAGAACACGTGGGACTGGAACTACGAGAAGGACATGTACCCAGGAGTGGACATACAAACCTGAGTAATGTAGCGTAGTAAGTGAAGTAGAAAGGCACAAATAGTATGAGCATGCGTGGCATATAGGCATTCTTCTCTTACTACCACTAAATGTTGTACGTGCAATGCCCGATGATGTTATGGAGTACGTGCCTAAGTACTTTACTACTGCTATATTAATTGGAGGCACATATTAGGTTTTATATTTGTTTACGTGTATGCCCGAAGACCTTCCAACTAGACGTGTCTTTCTCTCTGGGTCGCACTTTGTATCGTTCATACCACTAGTACTACTACGTGTGGTCTCCGACCCAGAAGTGGAGACGCTCTACCATGTTGTTCATGTCCCACTCCTTTCGCTGACATGTGGGACATCCAGCACGTGCCGTGTTTGGCACTCCTTCGTCGTAAGAGTTGAAACACTAGCATTCATCAGAAATAAAAAATAAATATAAATCAGCAGTGATACTATACCACACAGTTTCCTTGCTCCTCAATATCGGAAAGAATACTTCCGTTCACCGACATGTGGGACGTTGACCATCCTGGTCCACTTGGCATGCCTGCAGAACTCCAAGGGAGAGTCAACCCGATCGTCGCACCGCAGTAATTACTAATGAGCCGTCAAATCACAAGCCCAACCTTTCCCACTGTGAAGTTGCTTGGACGAAGGAACCATCATGACTTCGTTGAATTCCGCTTCTTGAAGAAAACTACTATACCAGCAGTACTGCTAGCTACAGTAGTTACTCCAGCAGAGGCCTCCTTTGGTTCATAGGATAGGAATTTCATAGGAATAAGAAAATCATAGGAAGTGAGATGACATGCATCTCAATTCCTATAGAGAAAGAGATGCCATTTGATGCATAGGATAGGAATTTTTCCATTTAGTCTAGGCTAATGTACTGGTAATTTGCTCTAAAAACTATAGTAGTAACTAGTAGTACTGGTACATGCTCATAATTAATTAAACAAATGCACGGCGACACAGACACACACTAACTACTAGTACTACTACTTCTCACATGCTGGCTAGACACCGTCGTTCTCCTTCCCGGCTTTGTCGGCGACACCCCACCATGCTTGGATCTCCGCCGAGCTCTCCACAGCAGCGCGTGCGTCCTCTTCTTTCTAGCGGCGGCGGGCCTCTCTTTTCTTGAGTGCTTTCTGACTTTTCTGCTCCCTCTTTGCGGCTTTGGCCACCTCTTGCTCTACCGCCCATTCGGCCTTGGCAGCTTCAAATTCCGCTCACATAGGTGTGAGGTCGCGAGCGGCGATGAACTCGGCACGACGGGATGCCATTGCTCCCCTACCATTCTGTGTGTGGTCGTGGGCGCGAGGAACTCGGCGCGACAGGATGCCATCGCTTCCTTACCGGTTAGTGTGCGGCGCGGTGGCATGAAGCTTGGTGACAACTCTGGGGTGGAGTGGCCGGACCACCGTAAAGTGCATTGGTTTGTCAAGAGCTCAAGGACAGAAGACGAAGGAAATTTGGATTCCCCTTCAATCCTGGTCATTTATTACCGATTAAAAGCATTGGCGGTCATCGAACTTGTCTTGATAGCTCACTTTGATCATTGTATATGAGATATGGTGATTATACGGTCACTGGCTCAGCATATAGCTCTGTATTTGTCTGGTTGACCAGTCAAACTATCCGCATGCGCGTCATCAGCTCGTGTTCTTTATCTATCTATCTATGTGGGCCTACCTGTTAGTGGAGAAAGAAATAAAAACCAAAATTATGCGTATGTGAGGAATCAAACCACAGACTCGTCGCTGCAACGCACACCCGTCAACCAAATGAAAATGAAATACTTTGCGTTAAATGCACAAACGGATTTTTTTATATTATACGTGATGCACACATTAGCACACACCGTCCATAGAGGCAAGTAGCATGTACGCGTGCAGACAACCAGACACTCACTCTCACGCTGTCAAACCATGCTAATGCATGCACATCGCCCTCTCAATCAAAGTCTTGCTCATGGCGCAACGCAAACGGCGAGCCTGTCACCTGCGCGCCCCGGTGGTGCATGACATTACTGTTTGGACGTTTGCTGGAGGCCTCCGTGAACACCGAGCATGTATTCACCTGGCTCAACACCAATGGTCATACTCGTGACTCGACGCCTTGCTCATGTATATCGTCCGTCACAACGACAATCTATAAAACAGCCTAGCTAGAGAGGGTACTATGGTACGGAGTATGTACTATTGTGAGCAACCGATCATAGTGCCACTGCACACGAGTGTGTGTCTGGTCGATTCGTCCATTATTCTTAAGTTATACATGGTTGTGTGGTGTCTAATGGTGGTCGTCGAAGGTTAGCTGGCGACAAGAGCGGTTGCATGGATGCCTGGTTGTCAATACACGTTGCATACGCTTCAAAGGCTCGTCATCCATGAGTTCACATTTTACCACCACGCCAGCGTCTGACCGCCCTAGCCTACCGAAACCCCTTCCATCACTAGTGCGCGCTTCCCGCCTAAAACGGTCACCATCTCTCCAAAACGTCAATGCCGCATTCAACGGACTTAACAGCAGTTGCAGTTGGTGTGTCACTGACATGCGGGCCAGATGCCTGTTGGGCCCACATGTCAGTGATCCAATGAACCTGTGGTGAAGTCACTGAAGCAGCGTCCGCATTCACGCCCGACGCGACCTCTCACTGGTGCCGACATTGCAGCAGCGCGACGGCCGAGAGAGCGCCACCCACGCGGCATCCTGGTGAAAGCGACTGTTCCGCGTTAATGACACCATGGCTATCCTTCCGTCCGTCGTCCACATTAATGACACGCGGCCGCCGACGAACCTACTCCGGCGCCAGCTGTCCATCCGTCTGCCGCGGCTCATTGCCATTCGCCCGCTATATTAACTTGAGCCCCAGCTCCCAGCCATAGCCAAAGACCCACAATCATTCTCCTCCGACCCCTTCCTTTTATCGGCACCAATCCAACCATGTCCTCCTGGCACTCCAAAGCTCTCTTGGACGTACTATCGCAGGAGCAGACGAAGGACATCGATGGCTCCGCTCCGGGCATGCTCCAATGCTCTCTTGGACGTACTGTCGCAGGAGCAGACGAAGGAGATCGCCGGCTCCCCCTAGCCGCCCTCCGACGCCACGACCACGAAGCCGGCGCGCGTGCGCGGGCGCAACCGGCAACGAGGAAGAGTAGTACACGGTAGGTCGGCGCCGCTCTTGTCCCAAGGAGGCCACCACTCCTCCACTCAGTCGACGCCAAGCTTGGTGGGATAAACATCGGCGGCCGATTAGCCGCTTGACGATGATGTGGAGGCGGAAATCTTCAGAACCTTGTGCTCTGAAGGAGGAGGTTATCAAGGCGGATGAGGAAGAAGCAAAGGCAATGGCTGGCTTTCTCGGGTTCATGGCCGGACATGGCGGTCAGGCATCGACGATCGTTTAGATTAGGTTTATAGTAGGTTTTAGTATGGTTTGTGCAAAATATGTAATGAATTTCGTCCAGTTTATAGGAAAAGTTTTCGAAATGTAATGAATTTCATCCGGTTAATTTGAAATTTTCTTTGTTTGCACGAATTTCGTCCGGTTAGTTCATATAGTTGTCGAAAGGTATGCGGGCAACACTGGATGACATCCATCAGTGTCCTCGGACAGATGCTGGTGTAAATTTGAGGGCCAGTGCTGGAGATGCCCTAACTATCATGCTATAATCGCTAACAGTGCTCCATTATTTCACAGGGAACATTTATCCCTCGATCAAAATCAGATCCGCCGTGTTTCGCACTCCTCCCACGTAAGAGTGTAGACTCCTGCTTACATAAAAATGGAGCAAGTGGACGGCACTGTAGCACGTCATATCGCTCAAACTAGCCCGCATAACCTGCGGGAAAGCACCACCCTCGTCATTTTGTTCTGGATTTCTATGATCGAGCGCAGGAAACAAGAAATCAAGCCTGCATGCAACCCGCATGCAGCGGTGTGAGCCTGCACTCCTCTCCTTTCAACCAATGAGCCCGTGTCTTGTTTCCTTCTTTCACATGCAAGCATTAAATACCAGTAGTTAGTTTACAACCCATTTATTATACTGCTGGTTGTAATGGGGAGTATCATATACTAGTATCATGCATATGATACTTGTATATGATACTACCTCCATAATGCATAGTATCATAAGTTAGTATCTTAGGTGGCCTTATTAATTGCCATGCATGACACAAAGTAGTACAACATTTAATCTGATACGGTATCATGATATGATACCATACCCTCTTTTTCCTCATTTAGTTGTGTGCCACATCATCCAAAAAGTCTAGTTGGCATGCATGATACCGCTTATGATTCTTCCATTATGACCAGCCTACTAGTTGGCTATTATGAAGGCTTCAAGTGACATGGCAGTGGTATATAGCCATCATTAGGCTTTCTTATTAACCATGCTCTAGGTTGGTCGGACGAAGGAACCATCATGACTTCGTTGAATCCCGCTTCTTCAAGAAAACTTACTGTACCCGCAGTACTGCTACCACACGCGAAGACTGGACGACATTGTACCATGTCATATCACTGAAACCCACTAGGCCAAACTAGCCCGCCTAGGATTTGTACTCCCTCCGTTTCAAAGTTAGTAGTACAAAGTTGAGTCATCTATTTCGGAACGGAGGGAGTACGTCTCTGTACTGCTATGATTTTGTGTTGTACGTCTCTGTACTTTTGCTACGATTTTCCTACCCTATGAACCAAATGAGGCCTGAATGTATCCTTGTCGACTATTGTCTGATCGATCGCTAAGCCTACAATTTTAGGAGCTTGGGATATTGGCCGATCGACGACGGATCAATATACGCGTACCACGAGCTCATCAGCCCCAACGTTTCTCTTTGGTGAGTGTTTTGCAAGTACTATAGCTCGCACAGTAGCTAGCCTACTAACACCAAGAATCATCAAACAAGCCCTGCTGATATGATAAACAGTTCAAACTTACATCTAAGCATGCCATATATTACATCAAAAGTTGGCAAGGATACATCTATTTCCACAACTCGGAGAGGGTTCACATGATTCACTATCGAACAAAAGTAGCAAGTACCACCCACACAAGACAGTGCACTAGCCCTAAGATGGTTTGATAACACGCATCGTTCTGGTAATTAAACACAAAGAAAACTACCCTGAAGGATTAGCGAGACCAACTATTTCTTGTCACCGATCTCTCGGGCAATGAGCACAACATGGACAGAGGCATGGGAATCGATCTCTGGGGTGATGTCCACCGCGACATCAGAATCAATCTCTAGGGCGATGTCCACAAGATGGACAGCAGCATCGGAATCGATCTCCGGGGCGATGTCAACAGGACGGACCACGACATCGAAAACGATCTCTGGGGCGTTGTCCACTGGACGGACTGCGACATCGGAATCATCAAGGATGTCCACCGGCACCTGCATAACCCTAACATATTAGCAAGCACATTGCAAATAATCAAAAACCACAACTATGGTATGCCATTATTTTTTACCTTGTGCAGCTCGCCGGGGGATCCCATCCCTCTGGGGGCCATCTCCTCGTCCTCGATGGGGGCCATCACCTTGCTAGGGGAATACTGCTTCTCAACGGCGACTATCTCCTCAAACTCGGCCTTGAGCCTCACATAGGTGGCCATTAGAGTTTCTGGGATAGGCACGGTGGGGCCCTTGCTGTTCTTCCAACTTTCTTTGAGGAGTTCGTCCGCCAACATCGTCAACTCTTGGGCTAGTGCTTGTTTCTTGGAGTTCTTCGTCTCCATCGGTTGGCCCGCCAACATGGTCAACTCGTTGGTTAGTGCTCGCTTCCTGGAGAGTGTTGTCTCTAGTGGGTTGTCCGCCGGCAACTCTTTGCCTAGTGCTCCAGGATCCATAAATGAACTGACAAACAAAAAGCAATCGAAAGGAAACCACAATCGCAATGAAAACGGGAAAAGAATAGGCTGTGAGAATCAGTCGGTGCTTCACAAAAACAAGATTCTTGGAATGAAAATATAGTAGCATCACTGATTCGCCCACCTTTCCTTCGTCGGTATAGAAGAAAAATGGCAGAAGTGAGTAGCCTGGAGTGAGATTTTCTTCAAGAAATGGGAGAAAGGGCTTCAACGAGCGTTCCAGTGAAATGATGGTTGCTTCGTCCAGTCCAACTTCGAGGCCACTTTACCACTACTGGTAAAGGTGTGGGTTTTGTGATATGATGGGTCATCACGGCCACACCGGGGTGACCGGTGAGTCTCGACTATAGCACCTCGCTGTGATTTGCTGGATGGCACGCGGGCCTGGATGCTTTGTGATATGCTTTGATGCTTTGATGTTTGGTCAGGTGTATGAAGGGTACATGAGTCCACACTAGCTAGCTTAACACAAATACACTAGGATCATGCATGAAGAGGGGTGGTGGGATGAGCATGCACGAAGAGGGAACAACTATGTTGAGATGAGAATGCAACCAAACACACTATGGCGAGCATTCGCAACTGCCACGTTTGGGTTGCGCTTGGCTCTTCGCCTCTTCGAGAAGACGAACAATGATGTTACTACTACTTCTAAAGTATTGAATCGACTGCTGCATGTCCATGCACCGCATGCGGGAGGGATAGGTTGGTGTATACTCTATATTTGCTGCAACCTCTAACATTTACCCCACCATAAATTAAAATATATATTCCTGTCTTGACCAGATGAACGTGCAAACTACAATCACCAGGATGACAGGTAGGGCAAGAAGATTATTTTAATCAAAAAAAGCATGGAGCCGACCCCAACAATTTTAAGCTTACAGGCACGGTACACGCTATCCTAGACTACTCTACACATGAAACTGCCACACGAGCGTCCGGGCTGCGCTTGGCTCTTCGCCTCTTCAGGAAGTCGAACAATGATGGAGTACTACTACAGTGGAGGAGTACTACAGTATGCTTCTGGCCCTCTGACACCGATTGAACTACTGCATGTCCACCGCATGCGGGAGGGAGAGCGTGTAGCGAACGAAAGCTTCTCCTAGTCCTGCCAGCCACCACGCTCATGGGCGAGGGAGGGACGTAGCTTCATTGACTTACTTCTCCTGTCTTTGCGTGTATGACAAGTGGGCCCAACAGGTGGGTGGCCCACCTGTCATGCAACCAAAGGTAGGTGCGCGAGGGAGAGGGCGTTGTAGTAATCAAACTTCTCGGTATTGTACGAGTTGACGTGACACATCAAAGCACTGCACTCGATATATTTCAATAATTTGCATTTACTGATGCATCAATTACAATGCATGCATGCATGCCGTGACTCTCCTTTTGATACTTGCATGTGTTGATTTAATGCACCTCGCCAAATTTTGACTATAAATTTAACTAACCAAATGTTCATGCATGTCACAAAAAATTACATAATTGAAAACTATGTTCAAATATGAATCAAACGATATAATTTTTGTTAACATGTACTAACATTTTGTCAGTTAAATATTTGGTCAAAATTTAGCAGAAATTACAAAGGGGCCCAATAAATATTGTACTCTCACATTTTGTTTTGAGGATAACCCCACATAGAAAATATAAATAATAATGCATGTTGGGGCAGCTCACGTTTCCGATAATCTTAGCCGTGGGCTTGTTCACAAATTTTACGAGGGGGTGGTTGTTCATTTAATGGAGGGTCTTGTACCAGACTTACAAAGTGCGACCTGGCGCACTATAACACCACTTGGAATAAGCGGGTAGCTATCTCAAAAAACAATCAACAACTCAAAAAACGGCGACCTGGCACGCACACAATTTTAAACGATTGTTTTCATGGAGTGAAAAAGGAAAACTACCCCACTACGTATATATAGGACGGAGCCTCCGCGCTTGCTTGCTAGGGTTGGTCTATTCACAAACTCTCATCCCCTATAGATCTAAACAAGATAGCGGTGGTAACACTGTCTTTCTCCCTTCAAAAAACACTGTCTTTCTATACTCACCGCTCGTTACAGATCCAGATGTATCCCCCTCTGCCGGTGAAGGGGAGGAGGGGCAGTGTTTAGGCCATCGTTGACAGCAAGGGAGGAGACCCACTGCCGGCCGCACCGTTATCTCTGGCCGAGCGCCGGCGCGGGAGGTCCTCCGAACCCTTCGTTGTTGCCCTAGTGTGGGCGGATCCGGCCTCCCGCCACCCACCTATCCACATCCCGACGACCTTCGGGTATATCTTCCTTCGAAACCGCCCTAGCTCTACTTCCCTAGCTCGCTACGTCACTGCGTTTGCATCATTTTCTACCTCTCAGCCCCTCTCGATCGGATGGTCCAACGACACATATTTTTCTTCTTCTATTGTTAGAGGTAAAGCTACTTCATAGAGTCGAATCTTGTACTTGGTTCAAACAAGAAATAAAGTGGGGGTGGGGGAATTTAGTATGTACATCGGACTTGGTACAAACATGAAGGATAGGGGGTGAACGTAGCACAAACTGGTCATCCAACCGGTCTCTTGGTCGAAAAAGGAAATATAGGGGAAACGCTGTACACAGTGGTGTATGACCAGGACTAGATTTGCTATCCACACATAAGATGGCTGCATGCATCATTCTTCGAACATAAATATAGATGCAAGCACTCATACATATGCGCAAGCCGGGGGCACACCTCCATTTCCAAAAAAACATAGGAGTAGGTGGCTAGAGTGAACAAAAATGGGACCAACCCAGATATGTTTCTTGGATGTTTGTTTCTCGGGGCAACAAACTCTGAATCACCACTTTATGCCCCGGTTTAGGTACATGGTGCTGGACTGCTGGTGCATCCACTGTCCCATGCCCTTATACCAAATATTTAGTTGTTCTTAATCTAATACCCCTGGTAAAATGAAGCCATGCTAGTATTATAGGCCATGACAAGTTTAGCCAAATGTTTTTGCCTGTAATTCTTTGAGACTCTGACGGTTTCCTCTGTAGCTATTTATGCAAACAGGGATATCCATTTCACCTGGTTGCTGTTGTGACCTTTTGGTGCACTGCACAAAACACTTCTTAAAAGAAGTGACTTTTGTGTTGTTTAACTGGAATGTCAGAATGGAACAGTTGGTTCATTTTGGTGGAACTACACAAAGGGAGATATGTGTTCCAATCCTCATCATCCATATTGGCACCATAACCGTCCTTTAGGTAAGAGTGATATTTAATGCATGTGTTCATCTCTATTTTGCGTCTGCCATGAGAAAATAATGCTACTGTTTACTATAGTACACTTGTACTCCCTCATTGACAAAACCAATTCTGAAATAGAAGGCCAATTATGTACTTGGTTTCACCAACTGGTGAGGAGAAAGAGAAACAGAGCATGACGAGGAAGAAGAAGAAGAGTAAACCGTGCCAAGGTGATATTGTTGAAGCCGAGGCCTCGGTCGAGGCCATTCAAGGGCTCCGTCAACGTCTACCTTACACGTGAGACGATCCTCCAGGGAGCCCTTCCACTTCTGCGTATTGTCCATGATGAATTTGATGCTATTGTTAGAGTAATATGCTAATGTCTTTCTATCCTTTCTCACTAAGCTAATGAAGGTTTCACCTTGTTCCTACTTGTGGAAACAGGGATCATGTTGTGCCAATCATACATTTTAGTGGAACTACACAAGACAATACAATGAACTGTATCCCAGCCAGTGCTTTGACTCTGCTGGAAGTTCTTGATAATCTTTTGATATAATCTCAACACTGGTAAACAAGAGTAATTTCAACAATACATTTGAAGTGCACAAAAATATATACTATTGAGTGATTCTAGTGAGTGCTTTATCATCTCTTCTGGGACTACATGAATAATTATTTTTGCTCAGATTGGTACCGGCCTTCATCCATATTAGTTTGCTGTCATCTCTATTTGTATCATGCTACTGTCATGAGAAACTCCTTTATCTTTGCACGTTAAAGTTTTGCAACCTATGATACATGGCAATGCTTTGAGTGTTGAGCTAATTGGCATTGATTAAATAAATTAATACCTCTCTTTAAGAAAGACTACTATGTTGCTAACTTTACTCATTAAGTAATGAGGGTGCTTTTATTTGTTAGCGTTTGTTTCATCAACTAGTGCCACTATTACAGTAATCTCACTCTCTCAATATATGTGCCAACAGGGATGCTCGATTTTGGTGGAATTGCACAAAAACTTTGGGTGCTTCATTGCCTCGACAACTTCCTTCCTTTCCTGTTAGTCGCTAATCTGAGCTTCCTTCCTTCCTTTGCTATTAGTCGCTTGGCTTATCTCGGGTTCCAGTCAAAGGAAATAGTAATTGATATGCTACCTCACACAGTTTGGTACTGGCCTTTATCCTGATTATTGTGCTTGTCATATGTATTGGTAATTTGGTATTGTGCTACTATTTGCCGATTTCATAAAGGAGTAACTTGGAGCCTGATCTCGTGGTCAAATCATTATATTGGGTGATTTCAGTAGAACTACACAAAAAGATCATATGGACATGTACTTATGCTGCTGCTATATACTCCAAAGTTCACTCAAACAAGCATTGATGTTGACAAGAAGAAGTTCCTATATTCATTCGAGTATCAACCTGCGTCAACCAGTTGTCAAACTCCAAGTATTAGGAGAGTGAAAACCAAAAATATTGCTTGGCGCATAGCCCAGAAAAACATAGTCCAGTCTTTGGTCCCAACTTGTGCCTTTTGGTTATTGGCACATATGGTAGCGAACTGTATGGCATGGAGTCTAAAGATTCCAGACAAGTTGGTTGACGCATATATTCATCTGGCCCTTAATCAATCTACACGCCAGGGATGCTCCATTTCAGTTGAACTGCACAAAAAATTTGGGTGGTTCATTTTCTCAACCGCCTCCTTTCTTGTCTGCAATGTAGAATTTAGGCGAGCTACAGGACCAAGATGAGCTAGTAAACTAGTTGGATGAAAGTAGTGGCCAAGTTTCTCAAACCTCTCTCAGCACGAGGCCACTATTTGAGGATAAACCTACAAGCAAAGTTCAGATTGTCTGTGCTGCCTCTCATGTACTCGAAAGTTTACTCGTACAAGCATTAGTTTTTGCAAGAAGTACCTCTGACTGAACACCATTTACCAGTCTGTACCCTAGGTAATTAAAGTTCGTCCATGGATGATATTGGCTGTGATCTCAATCATTTGGTTGCGTAAACATACTGAACATGTGTATATCTGAATCTTTTCGTGAATTGTCTATGAATATTGTCGTGTGATCTATCAATCATTTGGATGCATAGACATGCTGAACTTGTGTATATATGAATCTTTTGAGTTGTTGATTGTGAATGTTGGCTATGAATATGAACGTGTCCTGTGAACCTGAGTTCGATACGTATGTTTACTTGTTATATTGTACTTGTGTGTGAACTTGTTAGTATGTCTACTATGGGATTTGTGACGTGTGGGTGTCAACGGCACACCTTCTTCCCGAGAAGAATTGCACCTGCTTTGTTAAGGTAGTAACGGCGCATCAACTCTTTTTAATATTTTTGCTCTGTCTTCCCCCTCCCCCGCTCAACCCCTACCATAATGTTTTGGGCCTCAAAACAAGCATAGTACTACATTGTTTTTGGGGCTTGATGAAAAATCGAGTGCTGGTCTCTGTAGGTTGGCCCACCCAGCAAATGGGTTGCTGGTCCACCACGGATTGGGAGGCTAAAAATACAAATTGTATGGTGCAAAGGCAAGTAAAAAAACGCTATCGAGAGCCATCCACTAAAGAAAAAAATCGTGTCTGATGTGCTTCTTCAGTCGGCCCGTCGGCCCCCTCTTTAATCCAGTTCGCTCGGGGATCTAGCTTTTTTTAGGGATGAACAGAAATTTTATTCATCAAAAACCACAGTTTGTGGGATACATGCTGGATCGTGGGGGTGTAAAAGCCACATGTGGCGCCCCTGATCTAATCTAAGGGAGTATTTGGCTAAGCTATGCGCATCGTTATTAGAGCGGCACCCTTCATACAAGATATTGCTATTAAACTCTCTGCCCTCTTCCTGCTCTCATGAATGATCATGCCGTAAGTACCCCCACCGTTCATGTTAATGTCCTCCACTACCTGCTTAGCATCAGAGGCAATGATGAAATTATGGAGCGCTGGGTCTTCTGCCAGAGCATGTGCTTCGCGGCAAGCGATTGACTCAAGAATAGTTGGGTCCTGGATACCGAGAACCACCAGTGAGGAACTACCTAAATATGTGCCATGCTCGTCGCGGCAGACTGCTGCGGCCGATCCTTTTTGCGGGCAGTTGAAACACACATGTCAAAATGAATTTTCACAAAGCCCGTCGGTGGTGCCCTGGGTCTCAGCCTCCCTGTATGGCCTTGCTGGATCGCGGCACCAGCCTGCCTTGCTGGTTATTGACTCTTGATAATTTTCAGGTCCATCAAGTACCTGTTAATGAAAGCATGCGTTGCCGCAGGACTCTGAAATTCCCCTTCGTGTATGGCTTTCCTTCTAGCTGTCCAAGTTGCCCACCATATCACAGCCGGCTTTAGGAATGCAGCATGTGACAATGACTGAATCATCGAAAATAGCCATGGTTTGGCCGCTGTTTCAGAGGCCGCCCTCAACTGGTACTATCATTTTTTCCAGAGGGTGAACAAGTATCAGCTAGGCCTAGGTATGCGTAGCCCACGACATACGGAGATAGTGGTTTCAACTTATTTTTTGAGGTCCATACCGGCCTATGGGCCTCCAAGCGTAGGTTTTACTTTTTCTTAAAGATCGGCAACCCAATGTATTTTCTTAGTAAAACACATATCTCTGTTCTATTTATCTATATATAAGAATAATAATGTTGTGTCCAATTTATGTTTTCCCTTCTAACCACATTATATATATATTTATATTATTACTATTATCATATATTTTATAGAGACTTATATATACATTATAAAAACATTCCACGTGTTATTAACATATAAAAATAAATGTTTAACAGAAGTTGGCAAGGAAAATCCTGGTTGTTTTTGACTCACAGGTAGGAAATCCTGGTGATTGCGTACAAAAGCTTGCGAAGATTGTAAGGACCAATGTAATAATAACGCACTCATTTTTATTTTGAGCAATAACTCGCTAATTTGTTAATTTTATATATAAAAAATGTGTCGCAATGGTTTATTTTTTTGATATTAATTGCTCCTTCTAACCTAACATCATATATAGAATGAGCCCAACTAATTCGTGTATTTCAAGAAAGTGCAAATGGGTTGGGATTTCTTAGAACATATTAAATGGGCTGCATTGACGCGAAATTATTTGTTCACCCATCCCAGCAAATGGACTGTACATTCTAGAAAACATGGGTTAAATATATGCCACATTTTTGCAGGCTGACATGTGGGACAATAGGTCGAAGCCTACGCAGGGCGTTGTCAACTTGGTCAACAAATGATTATGACATCCACAACCATTGGATTTATATCCAACGGGTGGCATGCACCTTCAATCTCGCGTCTTCTTCCTCCAGCGTCGCCGGGACCGCCTGGTCCGGCCTCCGACGGCTAGCGGCTCTGCTTAGCATGCATCGCTGCGAAGTGCTACCCCACCGCCGCACAGGCTATTCCTCCACCCCTCCACACCTCCTGTTATTTTCCACCGACTGCAGCCCCACGCCGCCCCAGAACCAGTTATAACCCTTGTACTCCTCTCAATCTGTGACTCCACTGCAGCGTCTTCCCATCTCCGGGTAGTTTCCGTCTGGGCCTCGCCGTCATCCACCGCCTCGCTGCGCTCGATCCATGGTCAGCTGCACGTGGAGAGCCTGATGGCTGGGACCCGCGAGGTCCACGGTCGCACGCAAGCAAAGTTCCTCATTAAGCTGAAAAAAATGTTTCCTCCCCTTGATAGCTGGGACCCACCGGCTGTATCTTCACACGGAAGGAAGTGCCTCCTTGTTATGGGAAAAAACTATTCCTCCCGTTGACAGCTGGGACCCATCAGATTTGGTGGCTGACTTGTGGGCCTACTAAGTGGACGTGTACGCAGGGCTTTGTCAACTTAATCAACAAATCATTCTAGCAGCTGGACCATTGGATGTTAATCCAACAGTCGTGCTCCTTCTTCAACCTCTGTTCTTGCTCCTATCTCCCATGGGCAGCAGTGCTGCCGTGCACCCGAACCAGTCAAGTTTCCCACTCCTCTCCATCTGCTACTCCACTATCATGTCTTCCCCATCTCTGGGTCGTTCCAGTCTGGGGCCTCGCCGTCGTCCACCGGCCTAGGTGTGCTCGGCATGGTGTGGTCAACGTGGTCAACAATCAAGATTCATTGTAAGATGACTGTACGTGAGAGGCTGACAGTGGGGACGCACCACGCGTATGGACGCATGCATGCAATTGCATCCTTTTTACCCTGAAATAATGTTTTCTCCCCTGGCTGCTGGGGCCCACCAGCTACATCTTCGTACACAAGGAAGTGCGTCCTTATTACGCCAAAAAGAATGAATACTACCACTGATAGCTCGGACCCACCAGCTATATCTTCGCACGCAAGGAAGTTCCTCCTTATTATGCACAAAAAAATGAATATCCCCTGCTAGCTGGGACCCAGCATAGTGGGAGGCTGACCTGTGGGCCTACTAAGTTGACGGGGACGGAGGGCTTTGTCAACTTAGTCAATATGAACGATTCTAGCTCTAGTGACCGTACGATGTCCATCCAACGGCCGTAGTGCTTCTTCAACCTCTGGTCTTCTTGCTCCAGCCGCCCAAACAAGCGTCGGTCGTGCCGCCTGCTCCTGCCTCCCGTGTCTGGCTGTGCTGCCACCACTGGCCATGCCATCCCTCTATACTCACCCACACCTCCTGTTATTCTCCGGCGACGGCAGCCTCACATCGCAGCCGAAGCAGTCAACCCATGTACTCCCCTCCGCGTGGGCATCCACTGCCGCGTCTTCCCCGACTCTGCGTCGTCCCCTTCCTAGGCATCGCCATTGTCCACTGCCCTGATGCTCACGGTGCAGTGTGGTCAACGTGGTCAAGGAACGACTTCCATCGGAAGAGTACTGTACATGGAGAGGCTGACAGCTGGGTCCACGGCAGCAGCAAGGAAGTGCCTCGTTATTACGCGGAAAATAATGATTACTCCACCTGGCAGCAGGGACCCACCGGACGGGCCACCGTATTTCATGAAAAAACATTCCCCCTGACTGCTGGGACCCACCAGCTACATCTTCACACACAAGGAAGTGCCTAACAGTCGGGACCCACCTAGTCGAAGCGTACGTAGCATTGTCATTCTGGTCACGAACGTGTACGTACATACTGGTCGACCTAGAGGCGCGCACATGTCATAGTACAGGCTCGCACGTAGCATGTACACGTACGTACAGTGGCCATGGTGCAAGAAATAAAATACAGCCACACACGTACATACGGGCGGGGTCTCGAATGCCTACTCGCGCATACGTATGGCCCGGGCTCATGTACATGGTTGCGTCGGAACGAAGAAGCTGCGCCGTCGTCGTGTTCATGGGGAGGCAACCGGCTGGGTCAGAACAGAATGCGTCATCATTTTCATCGGGAGCCAACCGGCTTGGACGGAACAACCGATGGAAACGAGGCCTAGTGTATCACAGAACGGAGGAAATGACCTTGTGTTCGACCGGCTACGGTCGAAACGGGACCCTGTTCATCGTGAGGGGCATGGCGTACCGCAAAATGGAGGAAACATACCTCCTACGGTGGAAACGGGGTCCTGTTGATCGGGAGGGGTGTGGCGTACCGCAAAACGGAGGAAACATACTTGTGGTGGAGTGCTACGGTCGAAACGGGGGTCCTGTTCATTGGGAGGGGTGTGGCGTACTACAAAACGGGACTCCACAGGATACTGTTCATCTCCACCATCGACTGCCTCCACGGGCTACTGTTCATCCACCGTCGACCTCCTCTAGCCTCCACCTGCGACTGTTCATCCACCGGCTCCTGTTCATCCAGCCTCCACCGTGCGCTCCTCCACCGGCTACTATTCAACCAGCCCTCTCCACGGGGTCCTATTCAACCACCCCTCCACGGGCTACAGTTCATCCAGCCCTCCACCGGCTACTGCTCAACCAGCCCTCCACCGGCTACTGTTCATCCAGCCCTCCATGGGGTCCTGTTCATCCAGCCCTCCACGGGGTCCTGTTCATCTACCGGCTTGATCGATCGGGGTACTGTTCATCCAGCGGCAACGGCCTCTACTACCACAGGGTCTTGTTCATCTAACCCCCCACCGGGAACTGTTCATCCAAACCGCCCCCAACAACGCTCACTGTTCATCCAGAGGCAGCATCCATTGTCTTCAGTTAGCAGCAGTAGCGAAGGAATCACTCGGGTTCAGTTAACAGCAAGGGATCGATCGATCGCTCGGGTTCAGTAACGCGTAGCCTGCAGTGCAATCGCTCGGGTTCAGTTAGAGCCCAACGCCTTGCTTGGGTTCAGTTAGAGCACAACGCCTTGCACACACACGTGTATGTACGAGAGAAATGCCCATCGCTCGGACCCCGACCACCCACAATAACTGGGAACTCCCCAATATTTTCCTCGCCCTCGCTTCTACCATGGTTTTTTCTGTCATGGATGGCCCAAAGCATGTCATGCAGCTGCGTCTCCGGCCCTCCCAGGATGAAAATCCCATTTTCTGTCATGATTTTTTGTTATAGAAGTAGGACCCCACCACATCTAGGATGATACCGGGTTTTGTCACAATTATCGTCATAGAAGTGTCATAAGTATGACATATTTTTTCGTTCGGCCCAAAATGTCATGGTTGTGTCTTTTTTGTAGTGTTCGAATTAGAAACTCTACTTGAGGCATTTCTTCCAAGCTGACAACTGGCTCCTTGATCTTGGTGGTTGTGGTCTTGACATGGTGTTGCAGGGCATTGGACCCCTCAGGAGCTTCTTGGTTGCGAAGGCACTTTGAGCTCGTATCATGGCTGGGATTCAACTGCCTAGCACTAGAACCGGAGCCACCACCTATGACACACAACGCAAACACACAAGAAGAGCGATAAGGATTATTGCAAAGACCAAGGCCAAGAACAAAACGAAATAGAAATGAGATTGGGTGTGACAAAACAAAGCAATTTTTAAGTCAACGGTAGTACTGTAACAGGACGCGGAAGTAACTTTTTACATCTGCTCTAGCCGCAGTCGTACTACTTCGGGTCGGCACGGTAGTACCGTGCTTAGAGCGGAAGTAAATTTTTACTTCTGCACGCCGGATGGTAGTACCGCCCCAGCAGAGCGGTAGTACCGCACGGGGCGGATCTCGCATGAACGGGCGGTAGTACAGCTCCAAGAGGAGTGGTTGTACCGCATGAGACAGATTTGAGAACGTCCGTGAAGGTAAATCAGTACTACCGTTGATCAAAACTACGTTGTTGCATCACACCAAATAACATATCTACTACACTAGCACTCTCCAACAATCTCCTGTTGCAAAGATTTAGCCAAAAATCACAAGACCTACTCATACATCCCCCAAAACCTAGAAGCAAAATAAAGAGACAAAGTGAGAAGTACTAGGGGAGATACCGGGGTCCATGGTAAGAGGGCGAGGTGGGGAACAATCCCACCGGTTGGAATGAGAGGAGAGTGGCCGGAGACGGAGATCCGACGAGGTCCTCCGATGCCATTCTTGGGCAGGAGAGAGAGAGACGATGTTGGGGGACGAGATAAATGGGTATGGGGGAGTTGGAACTCCCCTGCCCCCGCTTAACCCCCACGCGTCTCGACAACGCGGTAGTACCGCCCGGGCGGTAGTATCGCACCCTGGACGGTAGTACTGCTCTTCCAACAGCAGTAAAAAATTACTGCCGCGATGGAAGCGGTAGTACCATGCCATGGTCGCAGCTGTGCAAGCATAGGAGCCACCCACTTCTAGCGGTAGTACCGTGGCGTGCCACGGTAGTACCGCAAACCCAAGAAAGTGCAAGTTTCATCAAAAAGAAATAAAAAGGCCTTTGCAATACAAACTTCAAGCAACCGTACACACAAAAGAAGCAACTTAAAAACGGAGAGAGAGAGGACCAAACATCGAGCCAACACCTCTCAAGAAGAGAGGGCGGTGGCTGAAGCCACCTATGTTTGAGTCAATTGGTATGGCACCATGAAGAATTATCCTTGGTCCCACGACCAAAACTCGTCTTTGAAGCACAAGTATCATCAACAATGGTGAATGTGAAAGAGTTGGTCAATTTATGCATAATGGGGGAGGGAGAGTTCATTAAGAGAACAACACTCCCCCTATGTCTATGCCTACACCTAAACAAGATAACAAGATGAGTGTGGTGGGGTGTGCAAACATTCAAGCCACATTGCTCAAACCGAGGATATTTAGCTCATGCCTTAACTCATGAAATCTTGCTTCATCCAAAGGCTTCGTGAAAATATTTGCAAGGCTATCATAAGTGTTGACATAGTTAAGCTCAATCTCCCCTCGCCTAATGTGATCCTGGATGAAGTGATACCGAATCTCAATATGCTTCATCTTGAAGTGTTGCACCGGGTTGAGAGAAATCTTGATGACACTTTCATTTTCACACCAAAGAGGCACTTTGTCACAAATGACACCGTAATCCTTTAAAGTTTGCCTCATCCATAGAAGTTGAGCACAACAACTACCGGTGGCCACATACTCGGCTTTGGTGGAGGAGATAGACACACAACTTTGCTTCTTAGAAGACCAACTCACCAAAGAGCAACCAAGAAATTGGCACCCTCCGGAAGTTGACTTCCTATCCACTTTGTCTCCTGCCCAATCCGAATCTGAAAAACCCACGAGATTGAAGTTTGCTCCTCTAGGGTACCATAAGCCAAAGTTTGGGATATGAGCCAAATAAAGAAAGATTCGCTTGACCTCCACATAGTGGCTTTCCTTAGGTGAAGATTGAAACTGTGCACAAATTCCCACACTCAACATGATATCCAGTCTAGATGCACAAAGGTAAAGCAAGGAGCCAATCATAGAACGATATACCTTTTGATCCACCGCTTTACCATTGGGATCAATGTCAAGTTGGCATTTGACAGGCATTGGTGTAGAAGCCGACTTGACATCACTTATCTTGAATCTCTTGAGCATGTCTTGAGTGTATTTGGCTTGGTTGATGAAGGTTCCTTCTCTTCTTTGTTTGATTTCGAACCCGAGGAAGAACTTCAACTCCCCCATCATGGACATCTTGAACTTCGAGGTCATGAGTGCGGCAAAGTACTCATTGAAAGCTTTGTTAGGAGAACCAAAGATAATATCATCAACATATAGTTGGCATACAAACAACTCCCCTTTTACCTTCTTAGTAAAAAGCGTGGGGAAGATTTTCCCAATTTCAAACCCACGATCTTGCAACAACTCGGTAAGGTGCTCATACCACGCACGTGGGGCTTGTTTAAGGCCATAGAGTGCCTTATCGAGTTGGTACACATGAGTGGGGAACTCGGGATCCTCAAACCCCGGGGGTTGTTTGACATACACCAACTCATTAATAGGACCATTAAGAAAAGCACTCTTCACATCCATTTGTTGCAACTTGAAGTTATGATGAGAAGCATAAGCAATCAACTAACAAATAGATTCAAGGTGAGCAACGGGAGCAAAGGTTTCACCGTAGTTGATACCCTCGACTTGGGAGTAGCCTTGTGCCACCAAACGAGCCTTGTTGCGAATGATAATCTCGTGAGCATCTTGCTTGTTCTTGAGTATCCATTTGGTTCCAATAACATTATGGTTCTCCATTGGCCTTCACCAATCTCCACACCTTGTTGTGCTCGAAGTTGTTGAGTTCTTCATGCATGGAATTAAGCCAATCCGGATCCTCGAGCGCCTCATAGACCTTTTGGGTCTCAACACAAGAAACAAACGCATGATGTTCACAATAGTTTTCTATTGTCTATGAGTACTTACCCCCTTTCTTAAGCTTCCAAGCACATTCTTCATGAGATGATCTTTGGTAGTGAGCTTGGACGCAATCTTGGCGGCACGATGCTCCAATTCCTCCTCAAGAGAGAGTTGAGGAGCGGTAACTTGATCATCATGAGCGTCGTCTTGAGCTTGCTCTTGATCTTGAACTTGCTTGGGAGCCAGAACTTGAACTTGGGCATCACTTGGGGGATCACCACCATCTTGAGGTTGATCTTGCCCTTGATCTGGTTCATTTGGATGAGGGCCTTCACTTTGTTCTTCGGAAGTGTGTGAGTATTGGGTTAGTGATGGTTCCACTTGAGTGGAACATTGTCGTTCTCCTTCGGCCACAAGGGGTTCCTCAGTGGTTAGGATATAGCCAACACCCATTCTTCTTATGGCTTGGGGAGGAATTTCATCACCTACATCACATGTACCACTTTGCTCCACTTGGGAGCCATTATTCTCATCAAACTCCATGTTACACGTCTCCTCAATGAGTCATGTGGACTTGTTGAGGACATGGTAAGCATGAGAGTTTGTAGCATAACCAACAAATATGCCCTCATGAGCTCTAGCCTCAAATTTAGACAAACGAACATCTTTCTTGAGAATGAAACACTTACAATCAAACACCCAGAAGTACTTGAGGTTGGGCTTGTTGCCGGTAAGTATCTCATATGGAGTCTTGTTCAAGCCTTTGCAGAGATAGAGCCGATTGGATGCATGACAAGCAGTGTTGATGGCTTCGGCCCAAAAGTTGTACGGAGACTTGAACTCCGCCATCATGGTCATTGCCACGTCCATCAATGTCCAGTTCTTCCTCTCTGCTACACCATTTTGTTGAGGGGTCTAAGGTGCGGAATATTGATGCTTGATCCCCTCATCGCTAAGAAACTCATCCAAGGTGCATTTCTTGAACTCGGTGCTGTTGTCACTTCTTATCATCAAAATCTTTGCATTGTGTTGACGTTGTGCTTCATTTGCAAAGTCGATGACTGTTTGTTGGGTCTCACTCTTCCTCTTGAAGAAATATACCCAAGTGTATCTTGAATAATCATCCACAATCACCAAGCAATACTTTCTACCCCAAGACTATCAAAGGATGGAGGCCCAAAGAGATCCATGTGAAGGAGCTCCAAGGGCCTCTTTGAGTAGATGATAGTCGTGGGAGGGTGAGCCTTCTCATGTAGCTTTCCTTCAATACAAGCACTGCAAGCATGATCTTCGGAAAAACTAACATTTGTTAGTCCACGGACATGGTCCCCCTCGAGAATACTTTGCAAAGATCTCATATTGACGTGGGCTAAACGGCGACGCCAAAGCCATCCCATGTCAACTTTAGCCATTAGGCATGTCGCGGTCTTAGTGGGTCATTCCGAAAAGTTAATCACATAAAGACCATTCTTGACATGCCCAACAAATGCTACTTTAAGAGTCTTGCTCCACAAGAGGGCCACAATATCAATATCAAAGAAAGTGGCAAAGCCAGAGTGCAAGTTGACGAACGGAAGTAAGTTGTATGCAAGGGACTCAACAAGCATGACTTTCTAGATCGTGAGATCATGACAAATGACAACCTTGCCAAGACCCAATACCTTAGAAGATGAGGCATCACCCCATTCAACATTGGTGGGCATAGATGAAACCTTGTGCACGTCCACCACCAAGTCCTTGCTTCCGGTCATATGATTTGTGGCTCCACTATTGAGGAACCATGACCCCCACCGGAAGCAAACACCTACAAGAGATCAATGCTTGGTTTTAGGTACCCATTTTGTAATGGGTCCTTTGATGTTAGCAACAAAGGTCTTGGGAACCCAAATATACCATTCAATGTACTCATAAGAAGAACAAATAAAGTTGGCATAAACATGCCCATCACTAGCACGACATAACACATAAGAAGGATTAAAGTCGCCAACTCTGTTGGAAGGAGTGCCATTGCCCTTCTTGACACCACCACCCTTCGCATTGTTCTTCTTCTCCTTAGAAGTACCCTCTCCCTCCTTCACAAACATTTGCTTGAGAGGAGGAGGAGGTTGTTTGGTCTTGTCATTCTTCTTCTTCTTCTTCTTCTTCTTCTTCTTCTTCTTCTTCTTCTTCTTCTTCTTCTTCTTCTTGGACTTGGGTGCAAACCCAATCCCCTCCTTTCCCACAACTTCCTTTTGATTGCTCAAAAGGTCATTGAGGTTATTCTCACCTTATATGCAAGACACAAGGCCTTTCTCAAGTTGCTCCTTCAACTTGGCATTCTCCTCCACAAGATGCACACTCTCACAACACGGGTTAGTACCATTTGCATTATCAATTAAAACCATATGAGGAAATGTGGCTTTCTCCTTGGTTAGCTTCACTTGGAGTTGATCATGAGGCTCTTTGAGGCTAGCATGAGCACTCTTCAAGGCCTTGTGAGACTTCTCAAGTATATAAAACTCCTCCTTGAGTCTAGCATGGTCGACCCCAAGTTTGGCCTTCTCGGAATTGAGCACATGAGAGACAACAAGAGCATGATCATGATCTTTCTTTAATTTAGCATGATCATCGTTGTGTTACTCCTCAAGAGCCGAATGATGACCACACTCTTCCTCAAGCGCATTAGAGAGATACGATATCTTATCAGCATAGTCACGACTATGCCCTTCCATCTTAGAGATGGTGTATTCGTGAGCCTCGATCATGCCATTGGCTTTACCAAGTTGTTCCAAGAGAGCAACGAAGTGATTCTTGGATTTACCCATGAGCTTACTCATAAAAGACTCAAACTCATTTTCCTCCTCCTTTGTCCCCTCACTTTCATCAATGCAATCCATCAAGGAGGGATTTGTAGTGATGGTAGTTTTGATGTAGGGGGTTACCATGTTGGTGGATTTAGCCATGAGGCACTTGGTGGTGATGTTCTTGTTGGGTGAATCGAAGAGGGACACCCGTGGAGTTGTTGCAATGGCAACAGAAGCCATGGCAACCGTCTCACCATCTTCATCAGCATCATCATCATCATCATCATCGTCATTGTACTCTTCTTGTGCCACCAACCCCTTGGGAGGAGTCTTCTTGGTGAAGTTGTTCTTGTTGGGGAACGACTTGGCCTTGTCTTTTCGAATAAGCTTGCCACCATTGTCCTCCCTCTTCTCGTATGGGCAATCCACAACAAAGTGACTCACATTGCCACAATTATAGCGTGTCCTCACACATTGCTTGCCCTTAGTGCCACTTGAGTTGTTCTTGTTGAAGTTGGCCCTTGTGTTCTTCTTGTTGCCCCAAAATTGCTGTGAAGCAAGAGCCATGTGCTCATGAAAGGCATATTTGGTTTCTTCGGGGCAACTCTCCTCTTCATCCTCTTATTCCACACTAGCCTTGGACTTCAAGGAAAGGTCGGGCATCTTTGATCGTTGAGAATGCAACACCGCATTGTCGGCGGTCTTGTACAAGATCCTCATTGCAACAAACTCATCCAACACCTCACTTGAGGACAAGGCGTGAAAGTCCGGCCTTTGAAGAATGACAGAGGACATGGCCTTATGATAAGGCATCATGGCCTTGAGAAACTTGCGCTTGATCCAATTGTCATCCGTATCCTTGCTCCCATGATCTCAGAGTGAGACCGCGAGAGTAGTTAATCCTCGGTAAAGCTCTCGAGGTTCTTCATCTTCAATCATTGCAAACTCATTGGCTTTATCTTGCACCACTTCAAATTTTGAGAATTGAATGCTTGCGCCTCCCTTGTATATGGAAACAGCATGTGCCCATGCTTCCTTGGCCACGGTGAAAGGTTGGAGGTGCGTAATATCTTCGGGGGGGAATGGCTTCTTGGAGAATGAAGAGAGCAGACTCATTGAATTGATGGTCCGTGGCTTCTCTAGGAGTGAAGTTGCTTGGATCGTGTGGGTAGAAACCTTGCTCAATAATTCTCCAAAGATTAGTAGAACTATGATTTAAATGATGTTCAAAGCGATACACCCAAGAGGCAAAATCCTCATTATTCACAAGCTTAGGAGGAGGACCAACATGATTCATATGGGTGGAGGTAACCGGTCCTCCATAGGTAAGTGCAGTTTCAACATGGGAAAAGATGCCACTCCCACTTCTACCACTAGGCAAAGGAACTTGATCACTAGTAGCTTCCCCCTTATTGGAGTTAGCATCTGTCCCCTTGTTAGCGGGGTCAACCACTTCCGACGGTGCGGTTGATAGTTTAAGGCCTTCAAGAAATTCCTTAAACATGCATTTAACCTCGGTCGTCATGGAGGTTTTCGATGTGTCCAAAGCCGCATTGAACTCCCCACGAGAGACCAAGGATCCCCCATCGGCCGCAAACAAAGGGGCACTCGCACCGGAGTGCTCATCCACCTCGCCTGTGGTGTCAACCATACTCTTCAGACGACAAAGTCCTTAATAAAGAGATGAGGCTCTAATACCAATTGAAAGGATCGATATGGTTGACTAGAGGGGGGGTTAATAGGCAACTAACAATTTTTAGCTTTTATTTACCAAATTAAACTCAGCATCAAAATAGGTTGTCTAGATCTGCAACTAGGTGAGCAACCTATATGATGCAACAACAACAAGCACACAAGCCAGCACGGGATACAACACAATAAAATCTTGCACAAGTAAAGGTAAGAGATAACCAAGAGTGGAGCCGGTGGATACGAGGATGTGTTACCGAAGTTCCTTCCCTTTGAGAGGAAGTACGTCACTGTTGGAGCGGTGTGGAGGCACAATGCTCCCCAAGAAGTCACTAGGGCCACCGTATTCTCCTCACGCCCTCACACAATGAGAGATGTCGTGATTCCACTATTGGTGCCCTTGAAGGCGGCGACCAAACCTTTACAAACAAGGTTGGGGCTATCTCCGCAACTTAATTGGAGGCTCCAAACGACACCACGAAGCTTCACCACTATGGAATATGGGTCCAAGGTGACCTCAAACATCTAGGGTGCTCAAACACCCAAGAGTAACAAGATCCGCAAGGGATTAGTGAGGGGAATCAAATTTCTCTTGGTGGAAGTGTAGATCGGGGCCTTCTCAACCAATCCCTAGAAAATCAACAAGTTTGATTGGCTAGGGAGAGAGATCGGGCGAAAATGGAACTTTGAGCAACAATGGAGCTTGGGGAGGGAAGAGGTGGTCTTCTTGGGGAAGAAGACCCCCTTTATATAGTGGGGGAAAAGATCCAGCCGTTATCCCCTCTCTCAGCCCGCATGGCAAGGTACTACCGCACAGAGCTGCGGTACTACTGCAAGGGGTTGCAGTACTACCGCTAGCACAGTAGTGACCTGGTGAGGACCTGTTGCATAGGGAAACGAGTGGTAGAACCGCCGTAGAGGTACTACCGTGCGCCCCTACGGTACTACCGTAAGGCAGGGCTCAACTGGCACTGGAAAAGCACAGATGAAATAAATTGCTTCCGTAAGTACTTCCGCTAAGGTTGGAGCTGTGCAAAAATCTGGCACGATACTACCTCTCACAGGGAGTGGTAATACCGCGTAGGGGCGGAAGTAAAAAATTACATCTGCGGCTACTTCCACATGCTTCAGCGCCAGGGAAGGAGGGAGCGGTACTACCGCTCACCAGGAGTGGTACTACCGCTGGGCGCGGTACTACCGCTAGCGGCAGCGGTATTACCTCACGCCCCTGCGGTAGTACTGCTCAAAGTACTACCTCTCACAGGGAGTGGTAATACCGCGTAGGGGCGGAAGTAAAAAATTACATCTGCGGCTACTTCCGCATGCTTCAGCGCCAGGGAAGGAGGGAGCGGTACTACCGCACACCAGGAGTGGTACTACCGCTGGGCGCGGTACTACCGCTAGCGCCAGCGGTACTACCTCACGCCCCTGCGGTACTACTGCTCCCTTGAGCAGTACTACCGCATGCTACAGAGGCTTTAGCATTTGGCAGCCTTCATAACGCAGAGATATGGATAAACAGAAGGTGCTCCATCGAAGCAAAGGAAAGGTGGTGCGAAGGAATAGATGTGTACGTGTTGATTCCACCCTAACCTTTCCGAAGCGGATCCCCTCTTAATAGTACGAGTTTCCTACGGCTCAAATCCATCGAAAAGAAACATAGAGAACCACCATCTTTGATAGGCTCCGAGGGGCACCGAATCGTCTTGCGCATATACCTGAGATATCTGAAATGCTCAATGCACACGATTAGTCCGCAAATGTAGTGTCATCAATCAACAAAACCACTTAGGCAGAAATATGCCCTTAGAAATGTTCAGATCCGTATGATTCAAAACAAAAGTTTAATATTGACATAAAAACGATAATACTTCAAGCATACTATAGGTGAAATAGAAGGTGGTTGTGGCGAAGACAAAAAGAGAGAGATAGTCTCACATCAATTGGCATATCAACGAGCTATGTAGATGCCCATCAATAGATATCAATGTGAGTGAGTAGGGATTGCCATGCAATGGATGCACCAGAGCTATAAGTTTATGGAAACTCAAAAAGAAAACTAAGTGGGTGTGCATCCAACTTGCTTGCTCATGAAGACCCAGGGCAATTTGAGGAAGCCCATAGTTGGAATATACAAGCCAAGTTCTATAATGAAAAATTCCCACTCATATATGAAAGTGACAAAATAGGAGACTCTCTATCATGAAGATCATGGTGCTACTTTGAAGCACAAGTGTGGAAAAAGGATAGTAACATTGCCCCCTCTCTCTTTTTCTCTCATTTTTTCTTTTCTCTTCTTTTGGACCTTCTCCTTTTTTTATTTGGCCTTTCTCTTTTTTAATTTCCTCACATGGGACAATGCTCAAATAATGAAGATCATCACACTTTTATTTACTTACAACTCAAGAATTACAACTCAATAGTAGAACAAAATATGACTCTATATGAATGCCTCCAGCGATGTACCGGGATGTGCAATGAATCAAGAGCGACATGTATGAAAAAATATGAAGGTGGCTTTGCCACAAATACGTTGTCAACTACATGATCATACAAAGCAATATGACAATGATGATGTGTGTGATAATAAATGGAATGGTGGAAATTTGCATGGCAATATATCCCGGAATGGCTATGGAAATGCCATAACAGGTAGGTATGGTGGCTGTTTTGAGGAAGGTATATGGTGGGTTCATGGTACCGGCGAAAGTTGCACGGTACTAGAGAGGCTAGCAATGGTGGAAGGGTGAGAGTGCGTATAATCCATGGACTCAACATTATTCATGAAGAACTCACAAACTTATTGCAAAAATATATTAGTCATTGAAACAAAGTACTACGCGCAGGCTCCTAGGGGGATGGATTGGTAGGAAAAGACCATTGCTCATCCCCGGCCGCCACTCATAAGGAAGACAATCAAAAAATATCTCATGCTCCAACTTTGTTACATAACGGTTCAGCATACATGCATTCTACGGGACTCACAAACCTCAACACAAGTATTTCTCAAATTCACAACTACTCACTAGCATGACTCTAGTATCACCATATTCATATCTCAAAACAATCATAAGTGTAAGTGCATATAGTGCCCCTTAGTGATTTTGGTGTATTGAAGACTTATAGGTTAAGGGACTGATGTGTTTGTGAGTATACACAGGTCTATAAGTCTATGAGGAGTTTGATATTTAAAGAGAAAGTCGACCCCTAAAAATGAAGTTCTTCGACTGAAGACTTTGTATTACTGAAGACTTTATGAAGACTCTGAAAGTGAAGAAATTGGTGTGATCCTGAAGACTTGGTATTCATTCGAGGAACATGAAGCGTGAATACTTTTGTTTTCGTGGTTTCTTTTTCTCTTTCTTGAGTCATAGGAAACATCGTACTGTTAAAGGGGGTCCAGGAAATACTAAGGAAAAATTTCCAAGTGATGCTCAACTCAAAAACCTACACCTACCAATCCCTTCGAGCGAAGCCATTGGAAATCTCATACAGTTTAGTCAAATTTCTTCAGTGACAGAGACGAAGCTCTTTTGGTCTCTGAGGAATTTGTTCTGACTGAGGAGTTAGGAATTCGCCAGTGCGAATTGCCTACAAGTGAGGAACATGATATCCCTAAGGAATTTGCTAGACAAATTTGCGACCGTTGTTGTGCTACGCGCCAGCTGTCCCAAAATATCCTTCCACCTAATGGTCATATCATTGAAGGGCATTTATGTCTTATCATGCCGGGCTGCTCCCTAGGCTATAAATAGCCGCCCCCTACAACCACTAGCTGGTTGGCTGCTCCGAGAGAAACTGACACTTGTCATTTGAGAGCATCCCATCCTCCGAGGACTTTGAGCAAAAATCATCAAGTGACGAAAACCCAAACCCAAACACCTTCAAACCCAAAGTGATTGAGCATCACTGAAGAGATTGATCCCGCGTGGATTCGACGCTTGTTACCTTTGAAGACTGTGCATCTTCCAAACGGTTAGGCGTCATGGTCTAGAGCATCCAAGAGGAAATTGTGGATTGCCGAGTGACCGAGTCTGTGAAGGTTTTGAAGTCACCTGAAGACTTACCACGAGTGATTGGGCGAGGTCCGTATGACCTTAGCTCAAGGGGAATACGGTGAGGACTAAGTGTCCTGGTCTACGTGTTCAGGGCTGGGTGTCCGGGACTGTGTGTCCTTAGGTTTAAATACCTAGCCGCCCTAACCAGACATACAACTGTCACAGCAGTTGGAACTGGTCTACCAAATCATTGTCTTCACCGAGCTAACTCGTTCCATTTCCTCAACCCTTCCATTTCCTCATTTCTGTGTTGTGTGCTTGTTCATATTTGTTTGAAGACTTTGACTGAAGACTTTCTCTATTTCCTCAGCTCAATTTCTTCAGTATGTTTGTCTTCATTCTGTTTATCATGTGGTTACGCTTTTTGTACTCTATGCTTGTTTACATTTCATCATGAAGACCATACTCATGTTCTGTTATGTTTACTTTTGAGTACTTATTCTGCTGCAAGTAGTTCTTCTCTTAGGAATTTCCTCACCCTAAAATTCCTTAGTGAAGAATTCATAAAAATTGCCTATTCACCCCCTCTAGTCGACTTAACACACTTTCAATTAGTATCAGAGCCAGGTACTGCCTTGTTTTGTGTGATTTTGGTTTAACCGCCTAGGGTTTTAGTTTTGTCGACTGCAGGTATGATCAAGGTTTCTGCTGGGTGTCCTACCTTCGATGGGACGGACTAACCCTACTAGAAGAACAAGATGCGCATGCATCTTGAGGCAATTGATAACGATCTTTGGTACGTTGTGGAGAATGGTGTTCCCTCTGTCACTCCCACCATCAACGCTGCTGATGTGAAGAGATTCAAGCAACTCGACTCTCAAGCGAAGAACATCATATGTGGCCATTTGAGCAAAGGGAAGTATGGCAAAGTGAGTGCTTTGGAAACAACACAGCTTATCTGGGACATGCTGTCCAAGGTCAATGAAGGCGTCTCAACACAGCGTGACTCTCGAGTTGACGTTCTTTGCAATCTCTTCAACCGCTTCAAAATACTCGACAATGCAAATGTTCAGCAAACCTTCGATTGCCTCACGGACATCTCAAATGAGCTTCAAGAACTTGGTGCCACTGACTTCACCGACCATGAGGTGGTGAAGAAATTGCTGAGATTGCTTGATTCCTCATTTGATACTTTGGCATTGATGATACAAGAACGTGGAGACTATAAGTCACTTGATCCCACTGATATCCTCGAGAGGCTAAACACTCATGAGTTCTAGCTTGCTGAGAAGAGAGATCTCTATGGACCAAGCTATGGCAGATCACGAGCTCTGAAGGCCAAGGCAGTGTCTGAATTAGAAGGTGATGATTCTGGTAGTAGTCTTGGTGACCCTGAAGAACTGAGCCAGGAGCTAGCAATGCTCGTGAGGAAATTCCAGAAGTTCTCAAGACGTGGTCACTTTGGAAAGTCCTCAAGAAGTGGTGAGTTGAGATCATATTCCTCATTCCATGACTACAAGAAGAAACTTTGTCACAAATGCAAGAAACCCGGTCACTACATTCAAGATTGTCCTCAGTGGGAAAAGGAATCAAAGAAGAAGAAGTACAAGGATTACAGTTCTGAGGATTCAAAGAAGAGGAAGAAATCTTCAAAGTCCTCTTCATCAAAACCTTCAAGGTCTTCATCTCACAAGAAGAGCAGCTCCAAGAAGGATCGGGCATTCATTGGCAAGGAAATGGACTCTGAAGCTGAATCTGAGGAAAATGAGGAAGATGAGGAATCTGAGGAGTCAGACTCTGGTGTGACAAGCCTAGCCCTCACTAGCGCATTCGCCAGCAAGTCCATCTTCAACTCTGAGGAAAAGGACCTCTCCAACACCACTAATGACGACGATAATGACTACGATCCCACCTATTGCTTCATGGCAAAAGGTGCAAAGGTATTCAATTATCCCTCCTCTAAATCAAGTGAGGATGAATCTGATGAAAACCCTAAACCCAGCTATTCTAAACTTGCTAAGATTGTTGTGAAATTGCAAAAGGCTCTGGAAAGGGTTCAAAACATGCTAGATAAATGCGATGATATGTTGGGCGAGGAAATGGATCACACTAAAATTTTGACTAAAAATCTTCAGAGACTTTAGTCCAAGTTTGACAATCTTCAAGGTCATCATAACACTCTCCTATCTGATTATGAGAAGCTTTCTTATGAATTTCTTCAAAGAAAGCAAGATCTTGAGCAGTTAAGAGTGAGTTGTGAAGATCTTCAGAAGGAGCGTGATTCATTACTTGCTCAACAAATCAGCGCTACTCAGGAAGAATTTATTCCGACATGTCTGAAGTGCATTGAACGTGAATCTGCTAATTCTTCACCTGAGTGCTCAAATACTTCCATTCTTGAAAATTCTTGAACTGCCTCTGCCATCACTAATTCCTCATCTGAGGACATTGCTAGTATCACTAATGATGCAGGGCTCAAGGAATTGTATATGACAGGCATGTACAAAAGCCTCAAAGGGCATCACGCTCTTTGTGATGTGCTTAAAAAACAAATCCTCAACAGGGACCCTAGGAAAGAGGGTATTGCCTTTGAGAGGAAACTTAATGTTGATGGGACCTACTGGAAACCTGAGTAGTATCCCAAAAACTCATGGGTTGCTGCAAAGGGACCTTCAGTGGATCCATCTACTTTATCTGGCTTTACATGTGAATCTTCATATTCTTCTGATGAGTCATTTGACTCCAATTATAAACTGTTCAAAAATCAGAATGGTGAAGTATTTGCTAGATATATTGGCACTAACTGCAGGAATGGTCCTCCTATGAAGAAAATCTGGGTTCCCAAAAGGTGCCTTGAAAATCTTCAAGTGAATGTCATCATGAAACCACCTGTGAAGAATAGGAACTCCAGATCAAATTCCTCATACGAACCAAATTCTTCATATGGATCCAAGTCCTCATATGAGCATCATCGTGCTAACCCGTCTGTTTCGCAAGGAAGATCTAAGGATTATGGATATGTGCATTATTCTTCAAATCATTATGTTCATAAATCCTCGAAGAATTTCTCTGCTTACTCTTATGCTCACCCTAATCCCTCTTATGTGAAACGAAGTGGATTGGCATCTATGCCACCTTTCTCTTATGGAGCTTGCAGAATGATGAACTCTTTGCCACCCCTTCAGATGTGGGTGGTGAAGAAAAAGAACTAATCTCTTATGCAGGATCAGGTCTGCATACGAACTTAATCGTCTAAAGAATTTGCTAGAGATCTGAATATGCTTGAAAGGACGCAAGCTAATCATGAAGAAATGAATTTTCATTTCTCATGTCCTCATACCGCTTTATCTCTTCTATTGCTTGATGAAATTGATCTGATGAAATTGATATCATATTCTTCACTGATGAAGTATATGAGTTCGTAAGTTGCACTAATTCATCTGCAAGATGATCAACCCAAAGCCACTGAGTGGGTCCTCGATAGTGGATGTAAAAATCACATGACTGGTCACAAGAGCTTATTGATGGATTGTGCTTTATCTCTGTCACATCTGAAGCATATCACTTATGCTGACAAAGGCAAAAGCAAGGTATTGGGTCTAGGTAAGGTTGCAATCTCAAAGGATCGACACATGGACAAAGTCATGCTTGATGAGTCCTTAGGGTTCAACCTTATGTCTGTCTCAATGCTTTGTGATCTTGATATGGTTGTTGTCTTTGGCAAGTATCGTTGTGTTGTGATCATGGAAGCTGACAATTCCAAAGTCTTCGAAGGCTTTAGGAGAGGAGATTTCTATATTGTTGATTTCTCTACAGGACCATAACCTGCTACATGTCTACTTGCAAAAGCTTTAGAAGGCTGGCTATGGCATCGACGACTTGGTCATGCTGGGATGAGGAACTTACACATGCTCGCGGAGAAGAAGCATGTCATTGGCATCGAGGGTGTCAAATTCCTAAATGACCATTTATGTGGAGCTTGTGGAGCCGGAAAGATGACCAAGGCCAAACATCCCTCAAAGACCATCATGACTACCACTCGTCCATTTGAATTGCTTCACATGGATCTCTTTGGCCCTACTCAGTATGCCACATTTACTAATGTTGCATCTTTATATGGCTTTGTCATTGTTGATGATTATTCTCGATATACATGGGTGCATATCATCACTTACAAAACTAAAGTGCAGGAAGTCTTGAAACGATTTTCCTCGAGGGCTTCAACCAACTTTGGTGTGAAGATCAAGCACATCAGAAGTGATAATGGAACTGAGTTCAAGAATACTGGTCTTGATGACTATCTTGATGAACTTGGTATTACTCATGAGTTATCTGCTCCTTATACTCCTCAGCAAAATGGCATCGTGGAGTGCAAGAACAGGACTCTTGTTGAGATGGCCCGCACTATGCTTGATGAGTACAAGACGCCTCCTCGCTTCTGGCCTAAGGCAATTGGTACTGCGTGCCACATCATCAATAGGGTGTATCTTCACAAATTCTTCAAGAAAACTGCATATGAACTTCGCACTGACAAGAAACCCAATGTGAGTTATTTCAAAGTCTTCGATGCTAAATGCTGGATTAGAGATCCTCATCACAATTCTAAATTTGCACCGAAAGCACATGAAGGTTTTATGCTTGGTTATGGTAAGGACTCGCACACCTACAGAGTCTTCAACACCTATCACCACAAGGTTGTTGAAACTATAGATGTGCGGTTCGATGAGACTAATGGCTCGCAAAGAGAGCACCTACCTCCCGTGACAGATGAAATACCTAATGAGGAATCTATTAAGTTCAAGGCTACTGAGGATGTCATTCTTACCGAAGAATCTGCCGAAGAAGTCATTCCATAACATGAAGAACGTCATGCTGATGCACCTGAAGAAAATGGTGCTGAAGAAAATGCTGATCAAATTCCTCAACGACAACCAGCTCATCCTCGCATTGCAAATGAAGTGCAAATTGAGAAAATCATCAGCGACATCAACATTCTAGGTCCTCTCACATGCTCAAGAGCTTCACATTTATCTAACTTTTGTGGGCACTTTGCTTTCGTCTCTATCACAGAGCCCACTAAGGTAGATGAAGCATTTCTGGAGCCTGAGTGGATTCAAGCTATGCAAGAGGAATTACATCAATTCGAGCTCAACAATGTCTGGGAACTGGTCAAAAGTTCAGATCCTCGCAAGCTCAATATCATTGGCACAAAGTGGATCTACCGTAACAAGCAAGATGAAAATGGCCTTGTGGTGAGGAATAAGGCACGAGTTGTAGCGCAAGGCTACACACAGGTTGAAGGAATTGACTTCAATGAAACTTTTACACTTGTTGCTAGACTTGAAGGTATTCGCATATTACTTGCTTATGCTAACCATCATGATATCATCTTATATCAAATGGATGTGAAAAGTGCATTCCTCAATGGTAAGCTTGAGGAAGAAGTATATGTTGCTCAACCCCCAGGTTTTGAAGATCCAAAGCATCCTGACAAAGTCTTCAGACTCAATAAGGCCCTCTATGGCCTCAAGCAGGCCCCTCGATCATGGTATGATACTTTGAATGACTTCTTCATGAAGAAAGGCTTCAAACCCGGTTCACTTGACCCAACTCTTTTCACTAAATCTTATGATGGTGAATTGTTTGTGTGCCAAATATATGTTGATGATATCATTTTCGGCTGTACTGACCAACGTTAGAGTGATGAATTTGCCTATATGATGAGTGAAGAATATAAAATGTCTATGATGGGAGAATTGAAATTCTTCTTAGGTATTCAGATTCATCAACAATGAAATGGCATATTCATATCTCAGGAGAAATACCTCAAGGATGTACTAAGAAAATTCAGCATGCAAGATTGCAAAGGAGTGAAAATCCCTATGCCTACAAATGGCCATCTATGCACTGATGAAAACGGTATTAACTTAGGTCAAAAGGTATACCGCTCCATGATTGGTTCTTTATTGTATTTATGTGCATCTAGGCCAGATATTATGCTTAGTGTTTGCATGTGTGCCCGATTTCAAGCTACACCGAAGGAATCACACCATAAGGCTGTGAAGCATATTCTTCGATATCTAGCTCACACACCAACACTTGGATTATGGTATCCCAAGGGCTCGGCTTTTGATCTCATTGGATATTCAGACTCGGACTATGCTGGTGATCGTGTGGACCGCAAGTCAACATCTGGCACATGCCATTTCCTCGGACGATCCTTGGTCTGTTGGTCTTCGAAGAAACATAACTGTGTACCACTGTCTACTGCTGAAACTGAATAGATTGCTGTTGGTTCTTGCTGTGCTCAATTGCTATGGATGAAACAAACCCTCAAGGACTACAGTGTCAACATGAAGAATGTACCTCTCTACTGTTATAATGAGAGTGCCATCAAGATTGCTCATAACCCAGTTCAGCACTCGAAGACAAATCACATTCAGATTCGTCATCATTTTCTTCGTGATCATGTGTTGAAGGGCGACATCTCTATTGAGCATGTGAAGACTAAAGAACAGCTAGCCGATATCTTCACTAAGCCCTTGGATGAGAAGAGATTTAGCAAGTTGAGGTGTGAGCTAAATATCCTAGAATCTTCAAATGTCCTTTGAAAAGGACACACATCTTAACACTTATGCAAAATTGATGACTTATATGTGCAACACACAAAGTAACTTTTTCTTAAATCAATGAAGACTAACCCTCTAAGTGTGAAGAAATTAATGAAGAATTTGATTCTCAGAACCCTACGACAATTGTACGCGGTGTCTAAAATCATCATTCTTATACGGTGGGTCATGCCACCACCAACAGTTGAAAATCCTCAATCTGAGTTTTTCCTCACTTTGAAATTCCTCAGTTGTTCTTCAACTTTGCATTGTCTTCACTCTTTCTGTCATTTTTCTTCAAGTTGCTTGTTCTGCTATGAGTTTATGTCCTCTACAACATTTACTTATAGCTAATTCTTCAAGTTGCTTGTTCTGCTAAGTGAATGTGATCGGACCCTTTCCCCCTCTATGCTAAACTCAACCTAGTCTATTCACAAATTCTTCATGTGCGTTCTATTTGAAACATGTTCAAAATCTTCACTGTCTCCTTGTCAACTGAAGAAATTGCGAATGAAACTTTAAACTTATCTTATCTGAATTTTCGGCTTTTGCCGCTCAAACCGCTCCGCTTCCACGATATATTATCCTATTCACCCATGATCGCACACGATCGTCACCTCTCAGCATGTGGGTGACACACGTCACGCAAATGAGAAGGGTAAGGGGCACGTTCGTCCAATTTCCTCAGGCGAGCAGTTTTTCACTTCGGCTATAAATACCCCTCTCCCTTCCTCATTTCGTTTTTACTCCGCTCGACCTCACTCCCTCGCTCGAACTCTCAAACCCTAGCGCCGCTGCTACTTCCATCATCGCCGGTGAGGAAGAGCTTCACTACCTTGACCTCGTCGCCGCCGTACTCATGTCGGCTGTGGATTTATTCACTCCGCCACCGCCGTAGTTGTCTTCCTTATCCAAGTTAGGGCTTGGAAGATCTGAACCGACGAGCTTCAAATCTACACTTCACAATTCATCGTATTCTTCATCAAGAGTAATTAAAAGTTACTTTTACTGCCCTTATTGATTCTGATGTTTTCCTCAAATCTTCAAAAGGTGTTTATTCCTCAACTCTTCACACACTAAACACCTATCATCTGCTCTTGATCTGTTTCTCTAAGCAACATTTTTCTTCAAGATTCCTCAATTGTGTGGATTTTCAAATCTGTACAACTCTGGAACCTAAGTCAAAGAATGCTTAGTGAAATTCCTCAAGACTCAACCGGCCAAGTTCCTCAAACTTGTTCTTTTTGCAAAAACTTCTGAGAACGCATATGACCTCTCCAAATTCTTCGCACCTATACTCTGTTCGTAGGTACTCATGTCCGCTGCTGAATCTCTAAGTTCTCATCAACTTAACTCATTTGCAGCGTTCCTCGAAGAAAAGTTGCATACCTCTTCAGAGAACTCAATAGTTCAAAACCCTCAGCTGAAGAAAATGGCAGATGGCAAGAAACCTCAGAAGGGAGGGAAGAGACTAGAGGTGAACACTACGTTTGAAATCCCTGAGGATATCTATGATGAATATTGCACACCTGATGAGGCCAAACATGGCAAGGAGACCTGTCGTGGAGTTGCCACGGCGGATGTCCTAGAGCAAGGACTTAGTCGTAGGGCCATCGCACTAGGAAGCTTAAAGGGGTTAATCGGGACAAAGGACACACGGGAGAGTTTTTATACTAGTTCGGCCCCTTACGATGAAGGTAAAAGCCTACGTCTAGTTGGGATTGGTATTGCTGAAGTTTTGATCTCCAAGGGGCTTCAACTCGCCGGCTTGGTTATCGATTTGGTTGTTTCTTGCCCTAAGCCGCCACCGGGTCGTCCCCTTATATACATGGTTTGACGCCTGGTGGCCTATAGAGTCCCGGCTGGCTCATGATCGTGTCCGGCTCGGTGACTTCCTTTACATGCCTTTCTTTACAAGTCTTTCCTTACATACAGCGGTTTACAATATCGGGCCTTAAGCCGGCCCCAGGCCTTTGGGCCTTCTATATGTTTTAATAAACTATCATCTTAAATGTATATTGGGCTTCTTATGTAACCCGCCATTAGGGATAACCCGGCCCCTCCTGGGCGAGTCATACTGATAGTAATATCCCCAACAAGACCAAAAATCAGCGCAAGGTGCGCATAGAGAAGATAGAAAGGAGACAGGCACGGGAATGGAGGGAATATCGCTATGTCACTCCAAAATATATGAAGAAATTCGCTCTTCACCCTCCTTGCCCAAGACCTCCATTCACACCTGGCCAAGAAGCTGATCCCACTAGCCTCAAGCGCGGTGAGGACTATCCTGATGAATGGGCCAAGCGTCAAGCTAAGTTGGCCAGAGTAGCAAAAGAAGCAGTGAGGAAAGTCAATGAAGACTCTGCTGCTGCTGCTGCCACTGTTGAGGCCTCTGCTAGCAAGCCGAAGAAGGCCATGCTTAAGAAGCCACACATAAGCCCAGTGCTCCTTCTTCTTCAATGCCCTCATGGCCAAGCTCCTCTGCAATGCCCTCACGGCCAACTTCTGCTAAGCCCTCACAGCCAATTCCTCAAGCCGCACCAGCTCCTTCAAAATCCTCAGCTCCTCCTTCCAAGTCCTCAGCACCTGCGCATCTCGCCTTGTGCCAAAGGACAACAGGCATCTATATTGCCTCAGGAGCCTCTGCAAGTTCATTAGCTCCTCTGCACTCTTCAACTGGCCCCACTCTGCTGAAGACCAAGACCACTGCAGGACGAGGCACTAGACCAAGTCCTCAAAAGAAGCAGGTCGCCTTCCAAGTATCGTCCAATGACGACGAAGCTGATGATGAAGAACACGCTGAAATCATCAGAGATAGGCAACAGAGGGCCGCTAGAGCCAAAGGCAGTAATGTGCCATTGATGCTGGACCCAAAGTTGATCCTCGACTTCATTGACTTGTGGCACAAGGACCCCAACACACCTCTGCCTGAGCTGAACCTCACTCCTGGTCAAAGTCATGTGCTGACTCACTTCATTGACGAAGAAAAATGGAAATATGAACAGGGGAGGAAGGTGAAGGAAGCGCAGAAAAAGCGCTTTCTGAAGAAAAACTTCTTGAAGCTTTCACCTGAAGAACTTGTTGCTCTGCAATCAGATATCAAGAAACTGAGTGATGAATTTGATCGCTACTATGCTGACTGGCTTGGAGCCAAAGTCAGATTTGTAAAGATAACTGAAAATTTTACTACCAATGTTGCTACCCCTAGGCAACAAGAAATTCCTCAGGCTGAAGCATCAGCTCAGCCTACTGAAGAAAATGCCAGCACCACTAATGATACTTAGGCTGCTGAAGAAAATGCTAGTACCAGGGCCAATGACTGCATTCCAGCCGCTGATGAAACTGCCAGGGTGACCACTAGTGTTGCGCGTGAAGAAATTGCCAGGCCAGCTGAAGCTTCAACCGCTGTGCCTGAAGAAATTGCTTATACCAGGGCAACTGCATCAGTTGTGCCTGAAGAAATGGAACCAATTTCCTCTGCTCCTCCTGCACCTGCACCAAGTCCAATTCTTCCTTCTGCATCAGAAGCGAAGAAGACCAAGGCTGCGGAGCATGCAGCTGTGAAGAAAAGGAAATCATCAATTTCATCAGACTCTTCAGCTCCGAAGAAGATGAAGAAATTGACCAGCTCATTTGAAAATCCTATTGATGTTGTTCTAGTCTCAAGCATGCCATCAAAGGAACTCGTTCCTTTTGATGAAGAATATGTGATCCCAAGCGGATCCGATGAAGATATTCCTTCTGCTGCTTCCTCAAAGCAGTTGGATGAAGAAATTGAAGTGGATGCAATCCCTTCAACCCCAGTTGTTTCATCGCCCATGCCTCAGTTTACTGCTCAAGAGGCCGGCATTGAAGAAATGAGTGGAGAAGATGAGGATGTGGACATTGGGTGCACAACGCCAGTTCTGAATGATGACTTTTGGGAAAGTTAGCACCCCAATTCTCCATTGTTCACTCCTCTGCAACAAATTCCTCAGTCCCTAGTGACTACTGAAGTTCAAATGGGTTCTGAAGAACCACACCCCACTCTGTCCACCCCTGAAGAGATTCCAGCCACTAGCGCTGATGACATTGCTGCTGAAGAATTGAAGTCCCGGGCTGCCACTGAAGAAGAAACTGAAATTTCTCAGCCTGCGGAACCTGAGGTCGCGATTCCTGAGGTTGTGATGCAATTAACTGACACTCCTCACCCCAAGCCAAAGGATCCTTTCTCAAAGAAACAAAAATTCAAGGATGATGACTTCTTCCCCAAGCATGTTTTCTTCACAGACTACAACCCCTATGAAGTTGCTCACCTTAGAAGGAAGCACTTCTGGACTGCTAGCCAAGCAATTTTCTATTCTTAGCTGCATTTCAACAAAGACAAAGTCTTCGACCATGAGCATATTCCTCATGTGTACATGGAATCACTGTCCTGCTTCGTGCCAGTCCTCAGTGTTCTTCATGACGCTGGGCTTCTCAACTTTTGCACGGATATTGTTGACTGGAATGAAGAGCTAATTCTTCAGTTCTATGCGACGCTGCACATCACGGGAGAAGCTGAAGATGTTAACACTTGGGTATTGGACTGGATGATAGAGAACACACATTTCAAAGCACCGGCCTCTGAATTAATTCATGCCCTGCCTGTCAGTCCTCCCCTTGAAGGCTCTCGTTGCATCTATCAAGAACCTGAACTTACTACTCACTACATGCAAGTGTTGATGAAGCCGCTGAAGCCCGGCCAAGCTCCACAGACCAAATTCCTCGTGAAGGAATAGCTGTTTGTGCCTAGAACTGTCTATCGCATTCTGACAAAGACATTGAGTCCAATCAAAGGCCATGGTTCAAATGATGAAGAAGTTGTTGGCATCATGAAGAATCTGCTATTCAATATCATACATGGCATTCCTATCAACTATCATGATTTCTTCATGAGGACTCTGGCAAATGTTGCCCTCTCTCCATTTGAGTTGAAGCATTATGCTCTTTGGATTATGAGATTCCTCAGAACTAGGTCTTCACTCAACTACAAGGCTGATTTTCAGAATCATGTCAGTTACTTGCCCCCCCCCATTGAAGTCCTCAAGAGGACATTTCCCTCATCTGATGAAAAGGGCAAGGCTACTGCAATTATTGATGAAGGCATTCGTCCATTGGATGGTCTGTTCCGAAAAGCTGCATCCTACTCTACCAATGATGACTCTGCCATTCATGACTCTGCCGCAAATGCTTCAAAGCAAGATCCTCAAGGCACAACTCCAAATGATCGCAACCACTGATCGTGATCTTCTCCTCAGTCTTCACCAGAAGGTCGATCGCAACCACAAATGGGTTAAGCTCCAGTTTGGTTCTATTCTTCACAACATGACTGCCACACACAATGCAGTGAAGAAAAACCATTACTACCTCCATGAAGTCTTCGGTCGCACCTGGGCTGTTTTTCACATCTGTATGGTGAAGATGATCTAAAGCAAATGGGTTTCAAGTAGGACTTTGAATGGTCTTAGCCGCATAGGGGCGGAAGTAAAAAATTATATCCGCGGCTACTTCCGCATGCTTCAGCGTTAGGGAAGGAGGGAGCGGTATTACCGCTCACCAGGAGCGGCACCACCGTTGGGCGCGATACTACCGCTAGCGCCAGCGGTACTACCTCACGCCCCTGTGGTACTAATGTGATGCCCCGAGTCCGTTGCGCCAGGTGTCTCCCAGTTATTCGCTATTGTTGCCTTGTCATTTGCTTGTGTGTTGCATCTTGTCATGTCATCATGTGCATTGCATCATCATGTTTTCAAAACTTGCATCCATCCCGGTCTCCCCGTTCCATCTGTTGTCCGTTCTGAGCCCAGACACACTTGCACGTGCCCGCAGCATGTTTGAAATATTATTTTATAAGTGGCCAAAAAATGTTCTCGGAATGGGTTGAAAGTTGGCATGTGGTGTTGTTATGTTGTCAGTAGGCCGCCTGCCAAGTTTCATCGCATTCGAAGTCCGTTTGACGCCCCAACGGATATCTATAGCGGCATTATAGTCAGTCTTACGTCGGACGTTTTCGGTCTCCGAAAACCGTCATCGGGCTGCACTCTTTCCCCTCTCTCCTCTCAGCCCAAGCCATCCTACACAGCCCTTTAGCCCACCTGCAGCCCACCTAGTCTTCTCCTTTGTCCGAAGCCGCAAGATCACGATCCGAGGGTCCAAAAAACCCCTAACCCTAACCCTTTTCTCTATATAAACACACCCCTTCCAAATTTGGGTATCCCCTAGCCTCTATCTACCTTCTAGCCTTCCCCTCGGGCTCCCCGCAGCCGCCAGCCACCTCCATCCTCGTTTTCAGCGTCGGAGCACTCCCCCGCTGCCACTTGTCGCCGTGCCAGCGGGCAGCCGTCACCCAGCGCCGCCGCCATGTCAGCCGCATTGTCCCTGCAGCCATTGAGAGCGTGCCACCTCACCTCCCCACAGTCCCCACTCCACCGCGGCCCTGCTGGCCCATCCACGGCCCGCCCCGGGCCGATCTGGGCCCAGGGAGCCCGCACCGCGCTGCCCGGCTTCCCGAGCTCCAGATCGGGAGAGAGGATCCCGATCCAGCGCGTCCTAGCTGCCTCCTTGCCGCTGCCTTCACCCCGCTTCGCCGGAGCACGCCGCACCCCCGCCGGTGACCTCGACCCCAGGCCTGACCTACCTCCGCCGCCCTCTCCTTTCTTCTCCCTCCATTCTCTGCTCATTTCTCCTCTCCCCTGCAGTGCCCTCCATCGCCGCCATGGGAGTTCGTCGGAGCCGGAGCTCCCTCGGCGCCGCCCTCGCCTCCCGCCGCTGGATTTGGCCGGAAACGGAGCCGCCACCTCCAGATCCATTGTCCTCCACTGCCTGGCGTCCGTCCCTGACCTCCTCCGCCGCCCCTCATCAGAGATCGTGCCGCCGCCGCTCTCTAGTTTGATCGGGAGATCCTCGATCCACCTCCAGCGCAGTTGACCGCAGCCCCCGCCCGCGTGGGCCACGCCTTCCCTGCGGCCCAGCCAGCGCCAAGCCGGATACTGCTCCACCGAGCCGGCCCATGAGGCCTGGTGAGCAGCCCCCGCTCCTGTGCATTGTTGGGCCGGCCTCTGTTTCGGCCCGTTCATTTTTTTCTGTTATCAGCGATTTGTTAATTTCTCAGAGCCTTGCATAATTACAGTATTGCCCCTCTTTTAAACTGCTAATAACTTTTGAACCATGCATCCAAATAAAACATGTCATATGTGTAACTTGACTAGAATTTCATCTAGTTTCATAATATGCTAGTTTCATGCATGTTAAAAATATTTCACTTGTTGTTTACATTAATTTGCTTAAATGCCATGTTAAAAATGATTTATTTCATAACTAAATAACCATAGCTCCATTTTCAATAAACTTTATATGTAAATGGGGCAGAAAAATGCATAGGTTATAATGGTAGCATTACTTTGCATGTTTAACAACTCTAAAATATGGTTTAGGACATAACAGAACCAAATTCATAATATGCATAAGACGATTTTTTCAGGCTTGTTGCTTGTTGTTCCGGCCTCATTTAAACTTGCCTAGATAGGTAGTTTTCAGATGCTTAACCCCTTTGCCATGCTTAACAACATTTAATATTGTTGGGTACATAAACAAGATTGAACTAAACAACTTGATTGTGGTGTTTCGTCAATATGCAACTCGTTGCATATTGAACTCCACTTAACTTGTAATTTTGTTTGTGCACTTTGCCATGCCATGCCTCATTAAACCGGACATGCATCATACTTGGTTGTGCATCATGCCATGTTTATGTGGTGGTTGTTTACTATGTTGCTTGCTTCTTTCTGGGTTGCTTCCCTCGTTAGCTTCGGTTTCGTTCCGGAGTTGTGAGGATTCGTTCGACTACGTCTGTTTGTCTCCTTCATGGACTCGTTCTTCTTCCTTGCGGGATCTCAGGCAAGATGACCATACCCTCGAAATCACTTCTATATTTGCTTGCTAGTTGTTAGCTCTATTGCTATGCCACGCTACCTACCACTTACTATATCATGCCTCCCATATTGCCATGTCAAGCCTCTAACCCACCTTTCCTAGCAAACCGTTGTTTGGCTATGTTATCGCTTTTGCTCAGCCACTCTTATAGCGTTTCTAGTTGCAGGTGAAGATGGAGTTTGTTCCACGTTGGAACATGGATATTGTTGGGATATCACAATATCTCTTATTTTAATTAATGCATCTATATACTTGGTAAAGGGTGGAAGGCTTGGCCTTATGCCTGCTGTTTTGTTCCACTCTTGCCGCCCTAGTTTCCGTCATACCGGTGTTATGTTGCTTGATCTTGTGTTCCTTACGCGGTTGGGTGTTATGGGAACCCCTTGACAGTTCGCTTTGAATAAAACTCCTCCAGCAAGGCCCAACCTTGGTTTTACCATTTGCCACCTAAGCCATTTTCCCTTGGGTTCTGCAGACTCAAGGGTCATCTTTATTTTAAACCCCCGGGCCAGTGCTTCTCAAAGTGTTGGTCCAACCTGAGCGATGTCCGGCGCCCCTTGGGCAACCAGGGTCTATGCCAACCCGGCGTCTGGCTCATCCGGTGTGCCCTGAGAACGAGATATGTGCAGCTCCTATAGGGATTTGTCGACACATCCGAGCGGCTTTGCTGGTCTTGTTTTACCATTGTCGAAATGTCTTGTAACCGGGATTCCGAGATTTATCGGGTCTTCCCGGGAGAAGGAATATCCTTCGTTGACCGTGGAAGCTTGTGATGGGCTAAGTTGGGACACCCCTGCAGGGTTTTGAAGTTTTGAAATCCGTGCCCGCGGTTACGGGCAGATGGGAATTTGTTAATATCCGGTTGTAGAAAACTTGACACTTAACTTAATTAAAATGAATCAACCACATGTGTAGCCGTGATGGTCTCTTCTCAGCAGGGTCTGGGAAGTGAACATGGTTCTTGTGTTATGCTTGAACGTAAGTAGATTCAGGATCACTTCTTGATCACTATTAGCTTCTCGACCGTGCTTTGCTTCTCTTCTCGCTCTATTTTGCATAAGTTAGCGCTAGTGCTTTCTGCAGCTCCACCTCACTACCCTTTTCCTACCTTTAAGCTTAAATAGTCTTGATCGCGAGGGTGTGAGATTGATGAGTCCTCGTGACTCACAGATACTTCCAAAAACTGATGCAGGTGCCGATGATGCCAGTGCAGGGGACGCTACCGAACTCAAGTGGGAGTTCGACGAGGATTCGGGCCGTTACTATGTGTCTTTTCCGGATGATCAGTAGAGGAGCCCTGTTGGAGCGATCGGGGATCTAGCATTTGGGGTTGTCTTTCTTTATTTTGGTATCGTAGTCGGACCTTGATTGTATTCTGGATGATGTATGATATATTTATGTATTGTGTGAAGTGGCGATTGTAAGCCGACTCTTTACCCCTTTCTTATTCAGTACATGGGATGTGTAAAGATTACCCCTCTTGCGACATGCCTACCATGAGGTTATGTCTCTAAGTCGTGCTCCGACACGTGGGAGATATAGCCGCATCATGGGTGTTATAACTACTGCTCCCTTGAGTAGTAATACCGCACGCTACAGAGGCTTTAGCATTTGGTGGCCTTCATAACGCAGAGACATGGATAAACGGAAGGTGCTCCATCGAAGTGAAGGAAAAGTGGTGCAAAGGAATAGATGTGTACGTGTTGATTCCACCCTAACCTTTCCGAAGTGGACCCCCTCTTAATAGTACGACTTTCCTACGGCTCAAATCCATCGAAAAGAAACATAGAGAACTGCCATCTTTGATAGGCTTCGAGGGGCACTGAATCATCTTCTGCCTAGACATCAGATTTCTGAAATACTCAACGCACACGATTAGTCTGCAAATGCAGTGTCATCAATCAACCAAACCAGCTAGGGAGAAATATGCCCTTACAAATGTTCAAATCTGTATGATTCAAAACAAAAGTTTAATATTGACATAAAAACAATAATACTTCAAGCATACTAACAAGGCAATTATGTCTTTCCAAAATAACATGGCCAAAGAAATCTTATCCCTAGAAAATCATATAGTCTGGCTATGCTCCATCTTCATCACACAAAATATTCAAATCATGCACAACCCCGATGGCAAGCAAAGCAATTGTTTCCTACTTTTGATGTTCTCAAACCTTTTCAACTTTCATGCAATACATGAGCCTGAGCCATGGACATATCACTATAGGTGAAATAGAAGGTGGTTGTGGAGAAGACAAAAAGTGAGAGAGATAGTCTCACATTAATTGGCATATCAACGAGCTATGTACATGCCCATCAATGGATGCACCAGAGATATAAGTTTATGGAAGCTCAAAAAGAAAACTAAGTGAGTGTGCATCCAACTTGCTTGCTCATGAAGACCTAGGGCAAGTTGAGGAAGCCCATCGTTGGAATATACAAGCCAAGTTCTATAATGAAAAATTCCCTCTAATATATGAAAGTGACAAAATAGGAGACTCTCTATCATGAAGATCATGGTGCTACTTTGAAGCACAAGTGTGGAAAAAGGATAGTAACATTGCCCCTTCTCTCTTTTTCTCTCTTTTTTTATTTTCTCTTTTTTTGGACCTTCTCTTTTTTTATTTGGCCTTTCTCTTTTTTTCCTCACATGGGACAATGCTCTAATAATGAAGATCATCACACTTTTATTTACTTACAACTCAAAAATTACAACTCGATAATAGAACAAAATATGACTCTATATGAATGCCTCCGGCGATGTACCGAGATGTGCAATGAATCAAGAGCGACATGTTTGATAAAAGATGAAGGTGGCGTTGCCACAAATACGTTGTCAACTACATGATCATACAAAGCAATATGACAATGATGATGTGTGTCATAATAAATGGAACGGTGGAAAGTTGCATGGCAATATATCTCGGAATGGCTATGGAAATGCCATAACAGGTAGGTATGGTGGCTGTTTTGAGGAAGGTATATGGTGGGTTTATGGTACCGGCGAAAGTTGCACGGCACTAGAGAGCTAGCAATGGTGGAAGGGTGAGAGTGCGTATAATCCATGGACTCAACATTATTCATGAAGAACTCACACACTTATTGCAAAAATATATTACTCATCGAAACAAAGTACTACATGCATGCTCCTAGGGGGATGGATTGGTAGGAAAAGACCATTGCTCGTCCCCGACCGCCACTCATAAGGAAGACAATCAAAAAAATACCTCATGCTCCAACTTCGTTACATAACGGTTCAACATACTAGCATTCTACGGAACTCACAAACCTCAACAAAAGTATTTCTCAAATTCACAACTGCTCACTAGCATGACTCTAATATCACCATATTCATATCTCAAAACAATCATAAGTGTAAGTGCATCTAGGACCCCTTAGTTATTTTGGTGTATAGAAGACTTATAGGTTAAGGGACTGATGCGTTTGTGAGTATACATAGGTCTATAAGTTTAAGAGGAGTTTGATATTTACAAAGAAAGTCGACCCCTAAATTGAAGTTCTTCGACTGAAGACTTTGGATTACTGAAGACTTTCTGAAGACTTTGAAAGTGAAGAAATTGGTGTGATCCTGAAGACTTGGTATTCATTCGAGGAACATGAAGCGTGAAGACTTTTGTTTTCGTAGTTTCTTTTTCTCTTTCTTGAGTCATAGGAAACACCGTACTGTTAAAGGGGGTCCAGGAAATACTAATGAAAAATTTCCAAGTGATGCTCAACTCAAAATCCTACACCTACCAATCCCTTCGAGTGAAGCCATTGGAAATCTCATACAGTTCAGTCAAATTTCTTAAGTGACAGAGACAAAGCTCTTCTGGTCTCTGAGGAATTTGTTCTAACTGAGGAGTTAGGAATTCACCAGTGCAAATTGCCTACAAGTGAGGAACATGATAGCCCTGAGGAATTTGTTAGTCAAATTTCCGACCGTTGCTATGCTACGCGCTAGCTGAGGGAATCCTGGATTAGGGGGTGTCCGAGTAGCCGGACTATACCTTCAGCCGGACTCGAGGACTATGAAGATACAAGATTGAAGACTTCGTCCCGTGTCCAGATGGGACTTTCCTTGGCGTGGAAGGCAAGCTTGGCGATGCGGATATTCAAGATCTCCTACCATTGTAACCGACTTTGTGTAACCCTAACCCTCTCCGGTGTCTATATAAACCGGAGGGTTTTAGTTCATAGGACAACTTCATCATACATCAATCATACCATAGGCTAGCTTCTAGGGTTTAGCCTCCTTGATCTCGTGGTAGATCTACTCTTGTACTACCCATATCATCAATATTAATCAAGCAGGACGTAGGGTTTTACCTCCATCAAGAGGGCCTGAACCTGGGTAAAACATCATGTTCCTTGCCTCCTGTTACCATCCGACCTAGACGCACAGTTCGGGACCCCCTACCCGAGATCCGCCGGTTTTGACACTGACATTGGTGCTTTCATTGAGAGTTTCTCTGTGCCGTCGCAATCAGGAAGGATGCCTCTTCCCGTCTTTAAAGACGGTGCCGTTACTAAGGGAGCCTTGGCTTTCGGCCAAACTCTCCGGCTAGGCAGTTTTCTCATGACCGCCTGTTCGGTGTTGCGCCGACGGTGACCTCTCGGGTCATCAAAAGCAATCTTCACGTCAGCTCGGAACTCGTCGAGCAATTAGATCCAATGGAGCTCTCTTCCGTAAACAAGCTCTTGGATCGCATCGCCGCCTTGGGGGTCACTACGGATTATGACCAGGTTGGGCTTAAACCCGATCTAAGAGAAATTAATTCTCCCCAAGTCACCCATCACGTTGCCGGGGTAGAGGCACAGTGCGGCGACTCTTCATCTATCTTAAGGACTAGCTACGTCCGGATTCCCGATCCCTCCAAGCCGGATACCCGCGGAGGGGAGGATGTAACTCAAGACCTGAACTTAGAATCAGGCAACGGGCTAGATTCACTGGACAACATCCAAGAATCCAAACTTCAGAGTTCGGAAACTCCTTGGCCTCTGAGTCTGAGATTGGGTGAAGTTCCGGATTTAATTCCACCCACCCACCCGAACATAAGCGATCTATCCCAAATCAGGCAAAAGCCCAAAGAAACGGTACATCATTACTAGGCAAGGTTCCTCCTGGTCATGAACAGGATAAAGGACTGCCGCGAGGAAGACACAATCTCAATCTTCTGCAATAATTGCACGGACAAGGGAATCCTCAATGCCACAGGTCATCGTGATCTTACACGCTTCGCTGACTTGGCGACCATAGTACAAAAGTACTGTGCTATGGAAAGCGCCCGGAAAACCGAAACTAAATTTTGGGACAATCCGGCCCTGAATAGAAACCTCGTCCGAAATAAAAGGGTGCATTATCATCAGACACCCGGGTTAAAAACCAAAAAACCAAAACCCTCTACAGGGCATGGAACCGTACTGGAGGGATGGCTTAATGGACCCTGTAAAATTCATAGTACAGAGGACGCCACACCAATTCACTGAAGCCGGTTTACTATGTGTCCATTGTCCTCACCCCATGCAAATCACAGTACCCACATTATCAAAAGATTGCATATGCGGTATTCATGGCATCCTGGAAGCTACGACACTACTTTCAAGAGTGTTCAATCACAGTAGCATCGGAAGTACCACTCAACGATATTATAAACAACCGTGACGCAACGGGCCGGATTGCAAAATGGGCCATTGAGCTCCTCCCGTTCGACATAACTTATAGGCCACAGCGAGCTATCAAGTCGCAAGTTTTGGCCGACTTCGTCGCAGAATGGACGGAGGCTGAACTCCCTAAAGAGTACGACACATATTCAAACTGGATCATGCACTTCGACGGTTCCAAAATGTTGGCCGGACTAGGGGTCGGCGTCGTTTTGACGTCCCCCACAGGAGACACAGTTCAATATGTACTCCAAATTATGTACACGGACTCCAATAATGCAGCCGAATATGAGGCCCTTTTACATGGTCTCCGGATGGCAGTATCCATGGGCATTCAACGCCTAGAGGTGCCCGGGGATTCGAACCTCGTGATATCCCAAATAAATGGAGACTTCGATGCCAAGGATCCAAAAGTGGCAGCTTACCGCAACGCCGTCCTCAAAATGTCAGCTCGGTTTGAGGGGCTCGAATTTCACCATATAGCCTGAGAAAACAATCAGGCGGCAGACGTCCTGGCACGCATCAGCGCAAAATTCGATGCGGTCCCCCCCCCCAACATCTTCCTGGAAAGGCTGTTCAAGCCATCCGTAGTATGGGAAGGGGAACATGGCAATATTAGCCCGGACCCAACCGCATTGTCCGACGCCGAACAATCTGACATAATCGGAGGCTCTGCCAATGAAATTACAACCTCAGCCTACGTACTAATGGTCGTTATCGCCCCGTGGACAGAACCATTCCTAGCCTACCTTACTAGGAAGGAACTCCCAGAGGACCAAAACGAGGCACGTTGTATAGTGTGGCGATCTAAAGCCTATAAAGTCCATGAGGGAGAACTTTATAAGAAAAGCACTACTGGAGTCCTTCAAAGGTGTATCTCCGAAGAGGAAGGGCGGAACTTGCTGGCTGAAATTCATGCCGGACTCGGTGGCCATCACGCTGTAGCCCGGTCCCTTGTAAGCAAGGCTTTCCGTACAGGCTTTTATTGGCCAACGGCCCGGGCGGACGCTCAGGACTTGGTCCAAAAATGCGTCGGTTGCCAGCTTTTTGCAAACCAAAGCCATATGCCACCCACCGCCCTCCAAACTATCCCCATCACTTGGCCTTTCGCGGTCTGGGGGCTTGACATGGTGGGACCCCTTAAAGGCGGAACCCACAAGAAAAAATACTTACTGGTCATGGTGGATAAGTTCACCAAATGGATAGAAGCCAAGCCTGTTAAGACGGCCGAATCTGGACCTGTGATAGACTTTATATCCGGGGCCGTACACCATTATGGCGTCCCCCACAGCATCATCACCGATAACGGCACGAACTTTACGGCCAATGAGGTAAAACTCTGGTGCAAAAACATGGGCATCAAGCTCGATTATTCTTCCGTCTATCACCCACAAACTAACGGTCAGGTGGAACGTGCAAATGGTCTCATCATGAGCGGCATCAAACCCAGATTAGTGCGGTCCCTCAAGGAATCTAACACGCACTGGGTAGAGGAGCTCGACTCCGTACTCTGGGGGCTGCGGACCATGCCGAATCGCACCACCGAATACACACCATTTTTATGGTATACGGCGTAGAGGCAGTCTTGCCCTGCGACATAATTCATGACTCACCTCGAGTGCGCATGTACGAAGAAAGGGAAGCCGAGCTCGATCAGCAGGACAGTTTGGACGCCTTAGAGGAGGAGCGCGACGTGGCAAAAGCCCGTTCCGCATTCTATCAATAGCAGGCTCGAAGATATCAAAGCAGAGAAGTGCGGGCCAAAAACTACAACGTTGGCGAATTAGTTCTACGCCTACCGGACAAGAAAAAGGACAAGCTGAAGCCCAAGTGGGAAGGTCCCTTCATAATCGACCAAGTCCTGACTGGTGGAGCATACTGCCTGCGAGATGCATCGGATAACCGACTCGAGCCGAACCCATGGAACGCAGCCCGTCTCCGAAGATTATATGCCTGGCGCCGAACTCTTTGTTTGTCTCCTTCCTCTGTCCATTTTTTACATTTTCTGTCTTACATTTCTCTCATTCCCCTCTTTTCTTTTATAGCCCTTAAAGGCTCCTCAAGTGACGTGCTACTTGCGCTCACTAAACCTGGGGGCTTCTTTAACAGAAGCTTATTTACTCGGGCTTCACGCCCACCACATGTGTCAAACTTCCGCATGTACCTTTTCTTCACCATTATATGCATCGATATGACTTAAGTTTTGGCCAAGCTGGGTTGCCTGGCTCCTGTGCTTACCCCTACGTTCCCGATTGTTCAGCTAGGTGGTAAAGGGAGCACCTCTGCGATTGTTACTGCCGGATCAGTCGGATGTGTACCTCAGACTGGGTGAAGCCGAAAGCTAGTGTTCTTAAGGGAATATTCGGTCGGTGAACTAAAAGATGACCTTTTTTACTTATTTATATATATGCCCCCAGATGACTTTCCTGCGTTTGCAGTCCGGACATGCACTTTAGGGCATGCCTCCCAGAGAAAGGAACCCCTAACGGAACTATTCTCTCTGGAAGATGTTTCTTACTAACCATGTAATATAACATAACTAGTTGGGCACTTGTCTGATAAAGCACTAATGACCCCTACACCTGGTCTCCATGCATACCCCGGTTCTTACATAACCGGTAGGGTATTCGGACACACTCCGGATCATCAGGTCCTGAGGTTGAAGCGAAAAGGTCGGCAACGACAAACGATCTACAATCCGGCTAGAAGGCATTACACATGTCAATTAAAAATTACATAGTCACTCTGATTGGTTGTATTCCTCTTCAATACCATCTAACAGGCTGTCTAACTTATAGTCCTGCTGGGAATACTTTGCGGCCAATTCTACCTGGCCGTACACTAAGCTTACAGGGATCTCCTTCCCATCAGGCCCCACAGGTCCGACCTCGGCCATGTGGTTTGGGTCAGACTTCGTGTACCGCGTGTTCACCATGGCCCAGGCCTCCCTAGCGCCTTGTCGGCAGGCCGATATCTTCCTCAACCGGAAGCGCCGCCGAGCTCCCTTAAGCTTCTCCGAAAGCTCTCCAAGGCCCTCGTGCATGGAGTGGGAAGGCCATAAGGCTTGGGCAACGCCTCGCATCACCTGCCGAACTCGCTTGTGCAGTTGCGAGAGCTCGAGAAGAAGGTCACCCGTAGATCCGGGCATCTCCTCTGCAGGACGACCCGTTAGCATACCTACAGACATTACTCTGTTAGTCGACTTCCTTGCCGAACTCTTTTCTTTCAAAGATTCGCTTAAGCACTTACTAAATATGCCGCGTCGAAGCCGCTGATTCTCCTTAGTGGAGTCCGACAGCTGGCCACGAACATCTTTAAGTTCAACGTCCAGCTTGGTGTTGGCGTCCTGAAGATCATTCTTCTCCCGCCTCACCCTTGTCAGCATACTCTCACCGGCCTTTAGCCGGCGTAAGAGTTGTTGCCTCTCCAGATCCAGTCCGGCGCCATCTGCAATATGATTTGTCAGATTTACACCCACACCGCACTTCGCAAGATACTAATCTTTCGAAGTGTATCTTACCAGAGGGGGTCTCTTTGGGCTCCCCTGCCGCGGCTAGTGCGGCCTCCAGTTGGGCTTTGCACTCTTCCAGCTCCTGGGACAGTACGGTATTCTTCTCTGTAAGAACCTGCATAACAAATGATCCTTAAATCAGTTACTCTAACTGTTTCAAGTCTCGGGGGCTACTGGTATATATATATAATTACCAAAATTTCTTACCCGTATGTCTTTTACATATTGCTCCGTGGCTCTGGCTAGACCATTTTGAGCGGCACGGAGGTACGCATCTCCCGAATTAAAGGCATCTAATGCCTCTTGGGAGAAACAAGCATCGCGAAGAATTGTCCGGCGACGCCTGTGGTTCATGGCACTCTCCACCTCAGAGTTGGTGGCAGACAACCTGTCCACATCCTCCATCGGAGGAGCGTCCGATGCGTGCCTGGTGTTCGCCTCCGCCTCCGGACCAGGCTTTGGAGCCTGGCTGGTGGAGGCGCGGTTGGCAGCCTCTCTGGGTATAGTCCGGCGAGGTCTCTTTGTCCTGAAGAGAGCACGAGTGTTAATATGCCTCGCAGGTGTAACACCTGGGATAAGGGGGCGCGCCATACCTTTGCGCTGACGCCTCGGTCCGGACTGCACCTCTTTTCTGCCCACGGGGCCCTGCGGCCCCTCATTGGCTTGCCGCCGCAGGTTCGGCCTCCCGTCACAAAAACCTCCCCTGCAAAGCTCGGTTGTAATAAGAAAACTGCAAACACGAGAGGGAGGACACCTATTCGGGGTACTGGGACTTCGATCTCAGTTACCTGGGAGACCGGGATTAGCCCTGGGTAATCGGCCGTAATGGCCACCAAGGCGTTGTCCTTGCTCAATTGATGGAACACTCCATCAATCAGCTTCGCAGATATGTCCGGATCCTCTTGAGAGGTCGGGTCGAGGGACCTTCCTGGGTCCTCGGGTTGTGGAGGAGGGCTGTTTATTTCCTTAACAGCCCGGCGCAGTTCCTGCGTTGAATTCGTTAGACTAAATATTTAACAATGGGAATACAAAACGGATGGGCAAGTAAATGCGGTCGCTTACCCAGCTTGGTGGGTTATGCATAGAGAATCCACCCTGCAGGTTGACGCGGAGAAATTCCTCCTCTTCTCCCTTATACAAAGTGGACAAGATCTTTAGTAGAGCGGCAGCCGAATTCGGCCCCTTACGGCCGTAGCGGGTGGCATCGTCCTCCCCGTTGAAGTCCCACATGGGTTGGCTTCTATACTGAAGTGGTTGCACCCCCCGCATAATGCATTCGGCCATAACCCCGATCATGGTCAGTCCGGAATGGGCTAACAATCTTATTTGGCCCGTCAGGTAAATGATGTCCCTGTCACTTTCCCCCTGAGGGCTCCGTGGACGCCAGCTCGGGCGCTTCTTTAAAGGAGCACTGTTGAACTCAGGGAGGCTGATCCGAACAGGATCCAGCAACGGGACGTCCTCTATATAAAACCATTCCGAAGGCCAGTCTTCGGACGCCTTCTTTGGGGTTCCGGATAGATATCCGGTCCCGGCGATGCGCCACACTTCGGCTCCGCCCACTTGATACATTGACCCCTGCTTAGAGCGGGGCACCAGGCAGAATAACCTCTTCCACAGCGCGAAATGAACCTCAACACCCAAGAATAGCTCACAAAGGGTGACGAAGCCCGCGATATGCAATATAGAGCCGGGCGTGAGATTGTGCAGCTGGAGGCCGTAGAACTCCAGAAGCCCACGGAGAAATGGATGAATTGGAAATCCAAGTCCTCTTATTAGATAAGGGACGAGGCACACCCGCTCTCCTTTGGAGGGATTGGGGGTGCTCTCCGCTTGCTCTCCACCACTATAGGTGGCGAGTCCGGCTCGGACCGGGACCATGTAGGCCTGAGGGAGAAATCCCTTGGCCTGAAGCGACACTAGCTCGCTGTGCAGGATGGAGCACCTCTCCCAGTCTCCAGGTTTAGAACTGGAAGGGCGAGAGGAGGAGCTGTGACAGCTGGCCATGTTGGAATGGACCTTTGCTGGAGGCGCTCTGATGATTACTCGCAGGAGGAGAAGGTGTGGTTTGGATCTGAATCCCCATCCCATTAAATAGGCGGCTCGTTTATGCGGCTAGGGGTGTGAATATAAAAACACCCCGACTTTTCGCATTCGTTTGACACGTGGAAGATGGCCATTATTGGGCGTGGAAGCCAAGGTGCGCTACATTACGAAAATCGGACGTTATTCAGCAGGTACACGGAATTTGGAGAAGAACCCGCCTTGCAATGCCGAAGAAAATCTGCGCGCCAGACTCGTCGTCATTGAAGCCTGGTTCGGGGGCTACTGAGGGAGTCCTGGATTAGGGGGTGTCTGGGTAGCCGGACTATACCTTCAGCCGGACTCCAGGACTATGAAGATACAAGATTGAAGACTTTGTCCCGTGTCCGGATGGGACTTTCCTTGGCGTGGAAGGCAAGCTTGGCGATGCGGATATTCAAGATCTCCTACCATTGTAACTGACTTTGTGTAACCCTAACCCTCTCCGGTGTCTATATAAACTGGAGGGTTTTAGTCCGTAGGACAACTTCATCATACAACAATCATACCATAGGCTAGCTTCTAGGGTTTAGCCTCCTTGATCTCGTGGTAGATCTACTCTTGTACTACCCATATCATCAATATTAATCAAGCAGGACGTAGGGTTTTACCTCCATCAAGACGGCCCGAACCTGGGTAAAACATCGTGTTCCTTGCCTCCTGTTACCATCCGGCCTAGACGCACAGTTCAGGACCCCCTACCCGAGATCCGCCGGTTTTGACACCGACACCAGCTGTCCCAAAATATCCTTCCACCTAACGGTCATATCATTGAAGGGCATTTATGTCTTATCATGTTGGGCTGCTCCCTAGGCTATAAATAGCCGCCCCCTACAACCACTAGCTGGTTGGCTGCTCCGAGAGAAACTAACACTTGTGATTTGAGAGCATCCCATCCTCCGAGGACTTTGAGCGAAAATCGTCAAGTGAGGAAAACCCAAAGCCAAACACCTTCAAACCCAAAGTGATTGAGCATCACTAAAGAGATTGATCCTGCGAGGATCCGATGCTTGTTACCTTTGAAGACTGTGCATCTTCCAGATGGTTAGGCGTCATGGTCTAGATCATCCAAGAGGAAATTGTGGATCACCGAGTGACCGAATCTGTGAAGGTTCCGAAGTCACGTGAAGACATACCACGAGTGATTGGGCGAGGTCTGTGTGACCTTAGATCAAGGGGAATACGGTGAGTACCAAGTGTCCTGAGCTACGTGTTCAGGACTGGGTGTCCTCAGGTTTAAATACCTAGCCGCCCTAACCAGACGTACAACTGTCACAGCAGTTGGAACTGGTCTACCAAATCATTGTCTTCACCGAGCTAACTGGTTCCACTTCCTCAACCCTTCCATTTCCACATTTCTGTGTTGTGTGCTTGTTCATATCTATTTGAAGACTTTGACTGAAGACTTTCTCTATTTGCTCGGCTCAATTTCTTCAGTCTGTTTATCATGTGGTTACGCTTTCTGTACTCTGTGCTTGTTTTCATTTCATCATGAAGACCATGCTCATGTTATGTTATGTTTACTTCTGAGTACTTATTCTGCTGCAAGTAGTTCTTCTCTTAGGAATTTACTCACCCTGAAATTCCTCAGTGAAGAATTCATAAAAATCGCCTATTCACCCCCCTCTAGTCGACTTAACGCACTTTCAATTGGTATCAGAGCCAGGTACTACCTTGTGTGATTTTGGTTTAACCGCCTGGAGTTTTAGTTATGTCGACCGCAGGTATGATCAAGGTTTCTGCTGGGTGTCCTACCTTCGACGGGACAGACTAACCCTACTAGAAGAACAAGATGCGCATGCATCTTGAGGCAATTGATAACAATCTCTGGTACGTTGTGGAGAATGGTGTTCCCTCTGTCACTCCCACCATCAACGCTGCTGATGTGAAGAAATTCAAGCAACTCAACTCTCAAGTGAAGAACATCATATGTGGCCATTTGAGCAAAGGGTAGTATGGCAGAGTGAGTATCTCGGAAACAACAAAGCTTATTTGGGACAGGCCGCCCAAGGTCAATGAAGGCGTCTCAACACAGCGTGACTCTCGAGTTGACGTTCTTCAAAATCTCTTCAACCGCTTCAAAAGACTCAACAATGAAAATGTTCCGCAAACCTTCGATCGCCTCACTGACATCTCAAATGAGCTTCAAGCACTTGGTGCCACTGACATCACTGACCATGAGGTGGTGAAGAAATTGCTAAGATCGCTTGATTCCTCATTTGATACTTTGGCATTGATGATACAAGAACATGGAGACTATAAGTCACTTGATCCCGCTGATATCCTGGAGAGGCTAAACACTCATGAGTTCCAGCTTGCTGAGAAGAGAGATCTCTATGGACCAAGCTATGGCAGATCACGAGCTCTAAAGGCCAAGGCAGTGTCTGAATCAGAAGGTGAAGATTCTGGTAGCAGCCTTGGTGACCCTGAAGAACTGAGCCAGGAGCTAGCAATGCTTGTGAGGAAATTCCAAAAGTTCTCAAGACGTGGTCACTTTGGAAAATCCTCAATAAGTGGTGACTTAAGATCAGATTCCTCATTCCATGAGTACAAGAAGAGACTCTGTCACAAATGCAAGAAACCCGGTCACTACATTCAAGATTGTCCCTAGTGGGAAAAGGAATCAAAGAAGAAGAAGTACAAGGATTATAGTTCTGAGGATTCAAAGAAGAAGAAATATTCAAAGTCCTCTTCATCAAGACCTTCAAGGTCTTCATCCAACAAGAAGAGCGGCTCCAAGAATGCTCGATCATTCATTGGCAAGGAAACGGACTCTGAGGCTGAATCTGAGGAAAATGAGGAAGAGGAGGAATCTGAGGAGTCAGACTCTGGTGTGGCAAGCCTAGCCCTTGCTACCGCATTCATCAGCAAGTCCATCTTCAAATCTGAGGAAAAGGACCTCTCCAACACCACTGATGACGACGACGATGACTACGCTCCCACCTATTGCTTCATGGCAAAAGGTGCAAAGGTACTCAAATATCCCTCCTCCGAATCAAGTGAGGATGAATCTGATGAAAACCTTAAACCCAGCTATTCTAAACTTGCTAAGATTTCTGTGAAACTGCAAAAGGCTCTAGAAAGGGTTCAAAACATGCTAGATAAAAGCGATGATATGTTGCGCGAGGAAGTGGATCGCACTAAAATTTTGACTGGAAATCTTCAGAGACTTCAGTCCAAGTTTGAAATCTTCAAGGTCATCATAACACTCTCCTATCTGATCATGAGAATCTCTAAAAAGATATAGGTGAAGCACTAGAGGAAAATTTCCTAGCTCAAAAGATATAAGTGAAGCACATAGAGTATTCTAATAAATCACGATTCATGCGTGTCTCTCCCAAAAGGTGTGTACAACAAGGATGATTGTGGCAAACTAAAATGTAAAGACTCAAATCATACAAGATGCTCCAAGCAAAACACATATCATGTGGTGAATAAAAATATAGCCTCAAGTAAAGTTACCAATAGACGAAGACGAAAGAGGGGATGCCTTCCGGGGCATCCCCAAGCTTAGGCTCTTGGTTGTCCTTGAATATTACCTTGGGGTGCCTTGGGCATCCCCAAGCTTAGGCTCTTGGTTGTCCTTGAATATTACATTGGGGTGCCTTGGGCATCCTCAAGCTTAGGCTCTTGCCACTCCTTATTCCATAGTCCATCAAATCCTTACCCAAAACTTGAAAACTTCACAACACAAAACTCAACAGAAAATCTCATAATCTCCGTTAGTATAAGAAAACAAATCACCACTTTTGGTACTGTTGTGGACTCATTATTTATTTATATTGGTGTAATATCTATTGTATTCCAACTTTTCCATGGTTCATACCCCTGATACTACCCATAGATTCATCAAAATAAGAAAACAACACATAGAAAACAGAATCTATTAAAAACAAAACGGTCTTTAGAAATATGTAACTCTTGAATACTTCCGTAAATCCAAAAATTCTGAAAAAATAGGAAAACCTAAGCAATTTGTTTATTAATCTTATTCAAAAAGAATATGTATTTTATCGCGCTTCTTCAAAAACGAAAATTAATTTCCTGGGTGCAAAAGTTTCTGTTTTTCAGGAAGACCAAATCAACTATCACCGTAAGCTATCCCAAAGGTCTAACTTTGCACAAACACTAATTAAAACACGAAACCACATCTAACCAAAGGCTAGATAAATTATTTAATGAAAAACAGGACCTAAAATCAAGAACAAAAAATAAAATTGGGTTGCCTCCCAACAAGCGGTATTGTTTAATGCTGTAGCTAGGCATAAAAACACGAATAGATCTAGGTACTGTCATCTTTGGTATGCAATGCATAATTGGATCTCATAATAGATTCATTAGCAATTTAATTTTCTTTCTTGGAAAGTGTTCCATGCGCTTCCTTAATGGAAATTGAAATCTAATGTTTCCTTCTTTCATATAAATAATTGCACCAATCGTTCTAAGGAAAGGTCTACCAAGAATAATAGGACATGTAGGATTGCAATCTATATCAAGAACAATGAAAGATACGGGCATATAATTCGTATTTGCAACAATAAGAACATCATAAATCCTTCCCATAGGTTTCTTAATAGTGGAATCCGCAAGATGCAAATTTAAAGAACAATCATCAAATTCACTAAACCTAACATATCACATGAAGTTTTTGGAATAGTGGAAACGCTAGCACCCAAATCACACAAAGCATGGCACTCATAATCTTTAATTTTAATTTTAATAGTAGGTTCCCAGGCATCATAAATTTATCTAGGGATAGAAACTTCCAATTCAAGATTTTCTTCAAAAGATTGCATCATAGCATCAACGGTATGTTTAGTAAAAGCTTTGTTTTGATTATAAGCCTGAGGAGAATTAAACATGGATTGTAACAAGGAAATACAATCTATTAAAGAACAATGATCATAATTAAATTCTTTGAAATCCAAAAGAGTGGGTTCATTGCTACCTAAAGTTTTGGCCTCTCCAATCCCACTTTTATCAATTTTTGCATCAAGATCTAAAAACTCCGAATCATTGGGACGCCTTCTAACTAAAGTTGACTCATCTCCAGCCCCATCTTTATCAAGATTCACATTGGAAAACAAAGATTCAATAGGAGTCACATCAATCACTTTAAGATCTTCATCATTGTTCTGGCGGAAACTAGAAGAACACACTTTTATAAACCAATCTTTTTTAGCACACATCTTAGCGGTTCTTTCTGTGCACCCATCAATGGAAATTCTCATGGATTTGAGAGACTCATTGATATCATTCTGAGGAGTAATAGATCTAAGTTTCAAAGAATCAACATCAAGAGAAATTCTATCCATGTTCCTAGCCAAATCATCAATCTTAAGCAATTTTTCTTCAATCAAAGCATTGAAATTCTTTTGCAAACTCATAAATTCTTTAACACTATTCTCAAAATTAGAGGGAATATTATTATAATTTCCATAAGAATCATTGTAGGAATTACCATAATTATTAGAGGAATTACTAGGAAACAACCTAGGATTAAAATGACCTCTATATGCGTCATTACCAAAATTGTTCCTACCAACAAAATTCACATCCATAGATTCATTATTATTTTCAATCAATGTAGACAAAGGCATATCATTAGGGTCAATAGAAGCACTCTTGATAGAAAACAATTTCATAAGCTCATCCATCTTTCCACTCAAAACAATAATCTCTTAAATTGCAAGCACTTTTTTACTAGTGGAAGATCTTTCGGTATGGCATTGAGAATAATTAACCATAATATTATCTAGGAGTTTAGTAGCTTATCCTAAAGTAATTTCCATGATAGTACCTCCCACCGCTGAATGTAAAAGATTTCTAGAAGCAAAATTCAATCTAGCATATTTTTTTGTATAATCATCCACAAATTCAAACCATGAGTAGGGCAATTTTGTATCATCAATTTCATCCTCTCCCAATATTGTGCAACATGATCATGATCAAGTTGCTTAAAATTCATAATATCATTCCTAAGGGAGATGATCTTAGAAGGAGGAAAATACTTGGAAATAAAAGCATCTTTACACTTATGCCATGAATCAATACTATTTTTAGGCAAACATGAAAACCAAGTTTTAGCACGATGTCGAAGCGAGAACGGAAATAGCTTCAATTTAACAATATCATTATCTACATATTTTTATTTTTCATATCACACAAATCAATGAAATTGTTTAGATGGGATGCGACATCTTCACTTGGAAGGCCGGAAATTGATCTTTCATAACAAGATTCAGCAAAGCGGCATTAATTTCACAAGATTCCGCATAGTAGCGGGAGCAATCGGAGTACTAATAAAATCATTATTATTGGTGTTGGAAAATTCACACAATTTGGTATTCTCTTGAGCCATCATGACAAAGCAAGCAATCCAACACACGGGCACACAAGAAGCAAGCGAAGAAGACGAACGGAAGAGGGGCCAAGAAAAGCCAAATCTTAAAAAAATCATTTTAGAAGTGGGGGAGCGGAAAACGAGAGGAGAATGTCGAATAATGTAATGCAAGAGATGAGAGTTTATGATGGGTACTTGGTATGGCTTGACTTGGCATAGATCTCCCTGGCAACGGCGCCAGAAATTCTTCCTGCTACTTCTTCTGCTTGTCTTGGTTTTTCCCTTCAAGAGGAAAGGGTGATGCATCAAAGTAGAGATAAGTATTTACCTTAGTTTGAGAACCAAGGTATCAATCTAGTAGGGGGCAACGCAAAAGTCACCGAATATCTGCACAAATAAACAAACAATTTGCACCCAATGCGATGAAGGGGTTGTCAATCCATTCACGGTTACTTGCAAAAGTGAGATTTGATAGAGATAGATAAACGATAAAGTAAATATTTTTTGTCTATAGACGGAAAGTGAAAGGTGTCAAAAAGAGTAGATCGGAAACTTATATGATGGAAAATAGACCCGGGGGCCATAGGTTTCACTAGAGGCTTCTCTCAAGATAGAAAATAATACGGTGGGTGAACAAATTACTGCTGAGCAATTGATAGAAAAGTACAAAGTTATGACGATATCTAAGGCAATGATCATGAATATAGGCATCATGTACGTGTCAAGTAGGTCGAAACGATTCTGCATCTACTACTATTACTCCACACATCGACTGCTGTCCAGCATGCATCTAGAGTATTAAGTTCATAAAGGATGGAGTAACGCGTTAAGCAAGATGACATGATGTAGAGGAATTAACTCAAGCAATATGATGAAAACCCCATCTTTTTATCCTCGATGGCAACAATACAATACATGCCTTGCTGTCCCTACTGTCACTGGGAAAGGACACCACAAGATGAACCCAAAGCTAAGCACTTCTTCCATTGCAAGAAAAACCAATCTAGTTGGCCAAACCAAATGATAGTTCGAAGAGAATTACAAAGATATCAAATCATGCATAAAAGAATTCAGATGAGATTCAAATAATATTCATATATAAGGTGATTGTAAATCCACAATTCATCGGATCTCGGCAAACACACCGCAAAATAGTATTACATCGAATAGATCTCAACATCGAGGAGAACATGGTATTGAGAATCAAAGAGAGAGAAAAAGCCATCTAGCTACTAGCTATGGATCTGTAGGTCTAAGGTAAACTACTCATGCTTCATCGGAAGGGCAATATAGTTGATGTAGAAGCCCTCCGTGATCGAATCCCCCTCCGACAAGATGCCGGAAAAGACCCCTAGATGGGATCTCATGGGTACAGAAGGTTGCGGCGGCGGAAAAGTGTTTTCGTGGATGCCTCTGTTGGTTTGGGGATATATGAGAATATATAGGCGCAAGAATTAGGCCAGTGAGTGCACGAGGGGCCCACAAGGGTGGGGGGCGCCCTTCGTCCTTGTGGCCGCGTCGTGGCTCTTCTGACTTCATCTCCAAGTGTCCTGGTTGTCTTCTGGTCCAAGAAAAATCATCACGAAAGTTTTATTCCGTTTGGAATCTGTTTGATATTCCTTTTCTGCGAAACTCAAAAATAGGGAAAAAAACAGAAACTGGCAGTGGGCTCTAGGTTAATAGGTTAGTCGCAAAAATAATATAAAATAGCATATTAATCACTTGTACGCGTCGGTGCTATATAAACGGTTTTTAACCCCTTTCCACGACGACGTTCAGAACCGTCGCCAAGTGAGTGACGGCGATAGGGGGGTCCTTCCAACACGACCTAGAAAACCGTCGGGGATATGCCCTCCTAGCACACATGCTCGGCAAAATGAGGTCGTGTGCGACCGGCGAGCGTTGAAATACGGTTATATGTATAGTACTGCTAAAAATACAAATATACAAGCGAAATTGTTTCCGGTCGTAAGTACATCCCAGAGAGTCAGTCCCCGCTAGACGTTTCGTTTCGTATGAACATCCCACACAGTCGCTCCAAGGAAAACGTTTCCCTTTGCAGGTACATCACACACAATTTTCCCCGTTAAATCGTTTGTGATAGCATTGCCATTGCACACGATATTAACAATTTTATCATTTGCGTTATTTAATGCATCACACACGGTGCATAGAAGAAACTGTGTGGGAAAGGTTGTCCATCGCACATAGTTTTTATGTGGTAAACGTTTGTGCAAGGTGGCTGAGGGAGTCCTGGATTAGGGGGTATCCAGACAGCCGTATTATATCCTTTGGCCGTACTGTTGGACTATGAGGATACAAGATTGAAGACTTCGTCCCGTGTCCGGATGGGACTCTCCTTGGCGTGGAAGGCAAGCTTGGCAATACGGATATGTAGATCTCCTTCCTTCTAACCGACTCTACGTAACCCTAGCCCCCTCCAGTGTCTATATAAGCCGGAGGGTTTAGTCCATAGGACCAACAACAACAATCATACCGTAGGCTAGCTTCTAGGGTTTAGCCTCTTCGATCTCGTGGTAGATCAACTCTTGTACTACTCATATTATCAAGAACAATCAAGCAGGACATAGGGTATTACCTCCATCAAGAGGGCCCGAACCTGGGTAAACATCGTGTCCCCTGCCTCCTGTTACCATCCGCCTTAGACGCACAGTTTGGGACCCCCTACCCGAGATCCGCCGGTTTTGACACGGACATTAGTGCTTTCATTGAGAGTTCCTCTGTGTCGTCATCGTTGGGCTTGATGGCTCCTTCGATCATCGATAGCGATGCAGTCTAGGGTAAGACTTTTCTCCCTGGACAGATCTTTGTATTCGGCGGCTTCGCACTGCGGGCCAACTCGCTTGGCCATTTGGAGCAGATCGAGAGCTACGCCCCTGGCCACCAGGTCAGGTTTGGAAGCTTAAACTACACGGCCGACATCCGCGGAGACATGATCTTCGATGGATTCGAGCCCCTGCCGAGTGCGCCGCACGGTCACGATGAGCATGATTTAGCTCTACCATCGGACAGTGTTCGGGAGATCGCACCGGCGACCGCTCCGACCCTCAATTCGGAGCCAGTTGTGCCATCCAAGGACGAGGGGATAGACCCCGCCACGGAGGCCGCATCTTCAGCGACGATCGAGCCTAATACCGACCTTACCCTTCACGAGAGCCGTGTCGCCGAACTGCCGGATCCTTCCCCGGCCAAGGACTCTGAACCGCCGGCGCCCGTGCCTATCGAATCCGACTGGGCGCCGATCATGGATTTCACCTCCGCGGATATCTTTCAGCACTCGCCCTTCAGCGATATACTGAATTCATTAAAGTCTCTCTCCTTGTCAGGAGAGTCTTGGCCGAACTATGTCTGGCAGGATTGGGATGCGGATGACGAAGAAATTCGCCGCCCACCCACCACCCACTTAGTAGCCACTGTCGACGATTTGACCGAAATGCTCGACTTCGACTCCAAAGACATCGACGGTATGGACGACGATGCAGGAGACGAACAGGAGCCACTGCCCACAGGGCACTGGACGCCCACTTCATCATATGACGTATACATGGTGGATACACCCAAAGAAAACAACGACAAGGAATGGAAGGACGCAGTGAAGGATCGTTCCCTCGAGAAGCAGTC